>NC_056727.1:943868302-944065802 GCF_019279795.1 Protopterus annectens
GAAACTGGGGTTTTGGCCCTGAAAGTATTTTTGTGGGTAAGACGGATAGGCGTCTACGTGATAGAATTTACGAGCATCTATATGCAATTAGTAAAGGTAAAAATGAGAATGCCTTGGCTAGACACTGTGCTAGTCACCCTGACCATTCATTTAATTTTATGGGTATTAGTCAAATTAATAAACAACTAGTAAGCCACAGCTTAATAAATGACAACCTCTTAAAATTAGAACTAGAGAAAAAAGAACTAGCTTGGCAACTTCAATTAGCAGCATGTAAGGCACCAGGACTTAATGACTCGTGTTCAATTTCTTGTATTTTGAGGATTAAAAATCTTATGAGGTAGCTTTTGGTTTTTAACTAATACATAAGTCTTTTGGATGTTTTTAACATGATTAAAGTAATAAGTAATGGGATTATGTATTACTATTATATATTTTTAAATAATCCATTGCTTAGATTAACTAAGTTAGTATACACAAGAAAAGCCTTTAATAAGGGTTGTACTTAGTTATTATGTTTTTAATTCACAAGTTTTAACATTTTTATACACTATATATGTATACTTTTCATAAATATTTTTAACACTACATAACATTATGTGTTTTTGGTAAAATGAGTTTTTGTATGTCAGGTAGACTTAGTATCTTGGTTTTGTTGCAGTGATGCTTATTAGCGTGCATTGCCTCTTTAAATGAAGGCTGAAATGCTATTAATTAACTAATTAAGTGCTTGCATTAAATTTGAAAAGTGTATTTAATGACTGTGAATTTGTACTGGCTGTTGTCTGAAGAAGTTCTGTTACATACAGAACGAAAAACGCTTGTAGCGTTTCACGCTATTTGTTCTGTTTATTAAAACTTTTTTGCTTACTTAGAAGTTTCACATGAGTGTATTTCGTTGATTTTATGCTGACCAACGAACTTCTAAATAAGGTGTTAACCTTACATGCAGTGGATTATTTTTTTCCTGCACCATCCTTAATTGTTGACGGTACCAGCGTTTTTACAAGTTTAAGCGAGTTGCTTTGTTTTTTTCTTACATGTTTTATACCCCTGACTACCTGACGTCATGGAAGGAGAGACAGCAACTGACGCAGGACCCAAGACTTTGGAATTCAGGCTGACTGAGGGCAACCTGCCAGCAGATTACCCAAATGTAATGACTGCAACAGTGAAACACGAAGAACATCTGTACTATGTTCTTCATGCATCACTGTTGCAGTCATTACATTTGGGTAGATTCCCAAAGCTAAGGATGGGAGGAGGAATTTTGATAGCATTAGGACCGGCTATAAGGCCCTGCAAAACTGCAGTGGCAAAGCCAGCTCTGGATTTAGAGAAAATTGGCAAATGGTAATGCTTGGTGAAAGTATGTACAGAACTCCAGGTAGCAGCTTCTAGGATGTCCCTGGTAGGTACGCCTCTGAAAAAGGCTGTAGAGGTAGATGCAGCCCTGCTCGAGTGGGACCTGATCCCCTGTGGGATAGGTTTTCCATGGTGCTTATAGCAGAAATGAATGCAATGGCCTATCCATTTAGAGATGGTTCACTTTGAAATAGCCTTCCCCTCTGTCCCTGCAGCAAATGCCACCAGCAGTTCAGATTTCCTTTGAGGTATGGACCTGTCCAAGTAGAATCTAAATTGTCTATGCACATCTAAGGAGTGCAGTATCCCATTCCCCATTTGTTCTGTGGATTAGGAAAAAAGGTAGGCAAATGAATGGACAGATTAAGAGCCACACTAGATACCACCTTGGGAATGAAAGAGGGATTGGTCCTGAGGGACACCCTGTCCGCATGAAAGATGATGAAAGGCTCCACTGCCTCCACTGCCATAAGGGCCTGTAATTCAGATACCCTTCTTGCTGAAGTGATGGCTAAAAGGGAAGCGGTTTTCCAAGAAAGGAATTTTAAAACTGCAGTAGCAGCTGGCTCGAAAGGAGGAAGGGTGAGTTTCTCCAATACGAAGTTAAGGTCCCAGGCTGGAGTTGGAGCTCTCCTGGGTCGTCTTAAATTTTTGGCCCTCTGAGGAACTGCTTGAGCAGTGGGAGAGAGAAGAGGGGAGGTTCTGTGTTATAATGAGCTAAAATGGCGGAGACTTTAATTTTTATTGAGGAAAAAGACAGGCCCTTGAGAAGCATCTCAGTTAAGTAATTGTAAAATCTGAGGTAAATTGGGCACTGCTGTGTTCATTGCTTGAGATTGGTTCCAGGCACAGAATCTTTTCCATTTCTCAGCATAAGATTTTCTAGTAGTAGGCCTCCTTGCCTCTAAAATGACATCCATCACTGGTTTACTGAGGGATGGTAAAGGAGAGCTTAGGTAATTAGCCAAGCTGCTAGGTTCAGTGTTTGAAGCTGAGGGTGCAGAATCTGGTTCTCCTGCTGAGAGACAGCAGGGTAGGAGTCTGAGGCAGGTGCCATGGGGCCAACAGTGACACACTGCACAGGAAGGGATACCAGTGTTGGCGTGGCCATGCTGGTGCAATCAAAATCATCCTTGGTTTGTCTTGTTTGATCTTTAGTAGTACTTTGGAGAGCAGAGGAGGAAAGGCATAAACTGATAGGTTTTTTTTCCAGCTGAAGGACAAAGCATCCACTTTCCAAGCTTGTCTGTGGGGAGTCCTTCCACAAAATTATTCCAATTGATAGTTCTGGGGGGGCAAACAAGTCTATATCTGGGCTCCCCCGTTTGCTTGTCAACATGTTGAAAATCCTTTGTTCCAGTTTCCACTCATGTGGTTCCATGAGGGTTCTGCTTAGTCCATCTACCAGTGTATTTAGTTTTCCTGGCAGGAATTGAGCTTGTAGATTTACTTGGTAGCTCAAAGCTGTGTTCAACAATGTCATAGCTAGTCTGCAGAGGGGGTAATAATGTGTACCACCCCCCTGCTTATGTACCACTTAACATTGGCGTTCTCAGTCTTTACCATTAATTGTCCTGGAAGAATGTGGTCCTTGAAGGCTGTCAGAGCATTCTGTACAGCTAGCATTTCTTTACAATTGATGTGAAGGTGCATTTGAATTGGGTTCCATTTGCCCTGAATGCACTTCCCTGCCAGGTTCCCCCCATGCACAGTCTGATGAGTCTGTTGGTAGGGTTTGGGCGGCAGGGGGTAGCGTGAATGGTAGTCCCTTGTTTTGGTGGCAGGCCTCTGCCCACCAAAGGAACTCTAGGTGTAGACAAGGAATGATTGGAATCATTGCTTCTAGATCCTGAGAATGTTGACACCATAGGTTTTTTAGATACCATTGTAGTTTCCTCATATGCAGTCTTGCATATGGAATTGGAAGAATGCAAGACGCCATGAACCCCAAGGCTTGTAGTATTTGCCTTGCAGACAGCAGGGTTATTGTGACCACTTATTTGAAGTAGGTTGTCAAGTGAATTTGTTTCTCTGGCGTGAGGAAAGCCATCTGGGAAGCTGTATTCAAGCCTGCTCCCAGGAATACAGTTTGCTGACAGGGTACCAAGTGTGATTTCTTTTCATTTATGGTGTACTCCAGACAAGTTAGCAACCTCTGTACAAAAGCCAGATGATTCAAAAGTATGCCTTGGTTTTCTGCCTGATTAGACAATCGTCCAGGTATAGATATATTTGAATATTTCTTTGCCTGCAAAATGCAATGACTGGAGCTAGGCACTTTGTGAATACCCTGGGCACAGTAGATAAGCCAAAGGGTAGTGCAGAGAACTGATGGTGCATGTAGCCTGCTTTTAAGCGTAGGTATCTTCTGCAAGATTCCCTGACTGGAATGTGCAGGTATGCTTCCTTTAAATTTAGTGTTGCCAACCAGGCATCTTTGCTTAGCATAGGAAGCAACTGGTGACGAGTCAGCATCTTGAATTTTGGAATCACCAAAAAGGTGTTTAGAGTAGGCAGGTACAGGACAGGACGCCATGAATGGTCTTTTCTGGGTACCAGGAAAAATCTCGAGTAGAAACCTTTTCCTTTTTTCTCTTCTGGTACCAATTGAATAGCCCCTATCCTTTTTTCTCTTCTGGTACCAATTGAATAGCCCCTACGCTTAGGGTACTTGCTTTTGGGTCTCGACTCACTGCTTTGGAGGTAGACCCGGCCAACCGCTTGGAGTTGGTGATGTGTAGAAGTGAAATCTGTATCCTTGGGACACTATATTTAAAACTTTAAATATAATTTAACTTGTAAATTTGATTACTGATGTCTTAACAGACTTAGAATATGTGTTAGTCTGTTCAATTAGTATTTATCATCTAGATGGCATGAAATACAGTTGACAGATACTGTTATACATAACATTTTGTATATTGTGACAGTTGTATATCAACCTCACACTCATTATTATAATAATTTATTTTTTTACTTCAAATTCATTGTGTTAAATTATTTATTATTTATATTTTTTTCTATATATATATATATATATATATATATATATACATATACATATTTATAATAAGCAATATTTTTGTTAATACTAGCCTATACCACCACATTTAATAACATTTAATAAATTTTTTTCATTTTTTATTTCTTATTTTGAAGCACAATACAGATAAGCAATTATGAATTTTTGCTAAATATTTTTTAACAAACTACATCGATTATATTTTTCCTATTAGGGGATACAATGGTATATATTTCTTATTTCTCTCCACCACTATTTGCTGCTATTACAAAAATAGTTTGACTGTTATTCTGATAGTGACCCCTTTAATTGGTCCTTCATGATAACCTATTTTGTTATTCTGATTTTTATACATTAGAAATCTCTCACTTGTTTTGCACAATGGATTCTTTCATAAAACTTTCATCAAAATTTAGCGCACGATGTATTGCGATTTTAGTTGCACAATGCGTATTACTTGTACATCTTGATTAAATATTTAGAATTTTGACAAATAGAATGTTTTTATACAAACCTCTCTATAGATACTCCTTCGTTTTTAAATTGGTTTTATTGATATTAATTTCCTGCAATAAACAGTAGCGCACAATACATTGTCATTTCAGTTGCGCACGATGTTATGTTTTGTTATTGTGCACTGCTATTAATTAGAAATATGCCATGGAAAGCTTCTACATACATTTTTAACCTTTTATGAATTACCCCTCAAGTTTATTTTAACTTGAATTAACATGAATTTTAAAATTTAATTGTTTAACATAATAGTCTATGTTTCTATAACTCATGTTTCACATAATGACATAGAAATTAAGATGTACCAACTAGTAATGTTGGGTTCAAATAGTTTTAAAAAATTTTTTTGAATAAAACAAACAATTGCAGTAGATGATGATTTGATTAGCAACACACCAAGCGGCAACATTGCGTTTTGAGTAGACAAACTGAAACGCAACATTTATTTAATAGTAACTATTCTGCTAATAGAAGTTTGACACTCATCAAAATAACGTAATTTTATATGGATATGTCTTTATCGAACTTGAAATTTGATTTGTTTATGAAATATGTTTAGGAATATGTAAGACATTGGACAGGTGACACGTCCGGTGAACCTCTATTAGGCTCCTATTTTTGCATTGCTATACTGTAGTCACTTTAAGAGCTTGATTTTTCAATTGTTATATTAATTGATTTATTGCTTCTGTTATTGTTACATTTGCCCGCCAAAATTTATTTAAATAGATGTGTATTTTCTGTTGTTAATTGTATCTGATGAAGCGTAGTCAACCTACGTGAAAGCGCTCATTCCTTGTTTCCAAGAAGTTTTTGACCTGAAGACGGAGTTTTTCCTGTGGCGATTCCTTCTGTTCTTAACGTTATATTTAAAACTAATTTGTCCTGGGTAACGAGTCCCCAGTTCTTTGCGTGAAGTGCAATCTTTCCCCCCAAAGGGGCAGTCAGTTGAGAAGTGCGTTGGAAGTTTTAAAAAAAGTCACTGAGACAGTTTACCATAAGGGGGAGTTTTATTACTCCCAAATTTGGAAGTGGAGGCCCTCCACTGCTTAGTCCTGTGCATTCCCTGGGAATGAAGCCTGGGTGCTCTGCTGGATCTGGGCTTGGACTGAGAAGGTCTGGAAGAGGCAGGAAAGGACCAATTCTTAGAAGGCCAATGCCTACTAAATCTTGGAGGTTGCACTTGTAAAAAGTCTAATAGTTTGCATAGCTTTAGGTTTTTCCTTCATCTTTTTAAGAACTTCTTATGCCTTGTTGCCAAACAGGTGGCCCTGATTTAAGGGAGCATCCAGTAATTTTGCTTTCACATGATCTGGCAAGGATTGCTCCTTAAGCCAAGCATGTCATTTTAAGTACAGAGCCAGTTACCGCAGCCCTGCAAGATGCCTCTAGTGAATCAAAACCACACTGCAATGTATGTTTACCAACTTGTTCAGCAGAATGCATAAAATCCTGTAAATCCTTATTTTCAACACAATCCGGAATCAACATAATTTTCTGTTTAAGCAATCCAGTAATATGCAGCTGATACTTAAACATATGAAATTGGCAATTCATGGTCCTAATGGCCAAAGCTCCAGAAGTGTATACCTTCTTACCCCATTTATCCAGTGCCCTGGAGTCTCTAAGAGGGGGGTAGGATTTTGGGCAGTAGTAGCTTTAATGCCCTGTGAAATGGCTTCAGGATCTACAGAAGGATTTTTGAAAAGGAACTTGTAAGAGTCAGGAACCCTGTAATATGTATCAAGTTTTCTGGAAGCAGGTGGTAAAGAGTCAGGGGCCATGCTAGATTCCGAAAAGGCATCAACAATGTCCAGTACACGAGGTACAGCTAAAGGCCTGTGCTGGGGCAGGAGTAAGAAATCCCTAAGCCTCTTTTTAGAATCAGATAAATCCTGACTTTCCCAATGAAAAAGCTCCCTAAGAGTAGGCAAAGTTTCACCAAAAGAAAAATCCTCTTGGGGGGGGGGGGGTAGAGTTCTCAGCATCAGAATCTACATAGGTAGATAAGGATAAATCCCGGTCATCAGAGGAAACAAATTTCAGAATCCTGGTCAGAAGTATCATAAGCAAACTCAGTCCTAGGTCTCTTAGAGGGGGAAATTTGGCTTCCCCTGATTAAAGTAATAAGGTCTTCAGCCATTCCTATTTGTTCTTTAGGCATAGAGGACTGACCATGCGGTCTGGGCATCAGTTTTCTAGGCATGGTTCGAGTTTTAGGCCTTGAAGATGATGGCGCCAGTTTAATATGCAAGTCAGTAGGCCTGAAAACACCCTCAGAAGCCAGTGCCTGCACAGTGGCTCCGGACCCATCCAAGGTAGAGATATCCGCAGGTTCCACAGTTGAAGCATCTCGCGGCATAGGGGACTCCGAATGGGTCTCAGTAGAGGCCTGCGAATCTGAAGTAGTGGGTATCTGGGTCTGCGAAAACGCCTCATTGAGTACCGGCAAACTGGGCATCTCTGTCTTTACCTTTGCGTTTTGTCAGAATGTCGGTAGTCTGATGGCTTACTGAAGACATATCAGGATAATTGAACAGAGTACCAAAAAATTTAGAAGCACAAATATACTGACGACAGATAGTTTGTGGTTTAAATAAGGCACAAAACCGATAGTGAGGTACGTAGTGGTCAGGGCCTAGGCAAGGAATACACTACGAATGAAAATCTTTATTTGCTTTCCACAAGAAATGCAATTATTTACTTTTACGGACATCGGTTTACAGCAAGAAATAGTTTCCCCAACGGGGTACTTAGCTTTTAGTTGAGGACTTTGGTTCTGAAACTCGAAAACGAAAATTTCAGGAGTCTGCCAACCGACACTTTCGAACTGCTTCTGCTACCAAACGGCAAGAAAGACTGATATAATGATGTCGGCTGCATGTTTTATACCCCTGATGACCTGACGTCACGGAAGAAGAGACTGCAACCGACGTAGGACTCAAGACTTTGTTAAATCAGGCCGACTGAGGGCTACTGCAAGCAGATAACCCAAATGTAATGACTGCAACAGTGAAACATGAACATCATCTTGGAGATGAATTTCCTGAATCAATGTAAACCCTAAAACAACAATCTGTATAACAGGAAGAATGTGTTCTCAACATTAGCCAATCTCTGTAAATGAGCAAGGGATGACTTACCACAACAGTTTACAACTGAAATATAGTAATATTTTCCAAACAATGCTGACAGCAGGATCAGAAGGAAACTGAACAAATTTTTTCTAGTACAAACAAGGTCCCAAGGAGGATCCAAAATGCCTTCTAGGTGGACAGATATGAAAAACTCCTTTCAAAAATAGTTTCAGTTGAGAAAGGGTGGGGTGGTGAATTTAAGGTCACCCAAGCAAAAATGACCTAAAAATGAATTAAGTCTTGAAAGAATCCTGGTTCTGGTCAAGGCACC
Source organism: Protopterus annectens (assembly GCF_019279795.1). Taxonomy (NCBI): domain Eukaryota; kingdom Metazoa; phylum Chordata; order Ceratodontiformes; family Protopteridae; genus Protopterus; species Protopterus annectens. Next base: position 943,876,611 of record NC_056727.1, read on the forward strand.
AACCGGAAAATATATTTTTCACTTGCCTATATGCACTTTTTTCAGTCACAGGTTTCTTTTGCCTCATTTAATACCTACCGCATGTTCTTGGGAAAAAAAAAGGTGTCCAAGAGATACTAAAATTCTAAAATCAGGTAGTCAACTGAAGTTGAAGGACAGTGTTATCAAAATAGCCAGCCTTGTGATCATGTCCATTCTGCAAGGAAGCCTACTTAACTACCCTTGGCCATTTTCAAAGAGAATAATTTATGCATGACCCAAAGTGTGTCATCATAATTACACTTGGACAGTCACACCACACCTTTAAAAAACCCTGGTTATCAGAGTAAAGGAATACAAGAACATTCTGTATCATGGCAATGAAAGGAATCAGTTCACACCCACACCTACGTGCAAGACTTCTGAAACAGAATTTTCTTTAGATGTCTGTTTTGGCTGGAGGCAAACAGATGCACTTGAGGAGATTCCCATGGATGGGTCAATTCTAAGACCCTCGCGTTCAATGTTCATTAAAGAGGATCCTGGCCCTGCTCAGATCTACAATAATTCTTGCTCTAGCAAACTGAAGGCATCCTGGAGGGCAAGACTGAATTGAGTTTTTAACTCCCAGGCTACCATTGCAAGTCTGCAAAGGGAGTAAAAATGGATTCCCCCTTGTTTTACATACATCACTGCAGCTTTGACTGATTAATATCAGGGGGCTTTAATCTAAAGACGGTTTAGAGATTTGAAAATTGTTAAAGCCACTTCTTTCATGTTTATGCAGTTGAATTTATCTTTCTTTCCTCCTGAACTCAGACTTTCACTCCCTTGGACACAGCTATCCAAGCATACTCGGATGCATCCGTGGTGACAGACTCAGTAGGGGTCATAAGGAAAAACGAGAGACTTGGGTTGAGAAACAACCGATTCGCCTATCAGGGTATCTTCTTTGTCACAAACTGAAGCACTTGGATTTGCACATTAGTGCTAGGTCCAAACAGATTTGACAAACCACTGAATATTCATGTATAGTCTGGCCAAAGGAATCGTGAGAATACACAGGCCATGAAGTTTACAATTCCGAGATAATTCCTAGTAGAAGCCAAAGTCTGGTTAGAAAACATCAGAAACTGTTCCTTATAACATTTGCTCTGAGAAAAAGTCATTAATAGGGATGCATCAAATACGCATCCCGAAAACATTATCCTGTGAAATGGGATTAGATTTCTCAAAATTCACCTGAAAACCAAGGCTGACTTTTTATTTATTTATTTTTTTAAATAAGAGAAAAGATTCATTACAACTTGTGAAAGAATCTATAAAAATAAGGCAGTTGTTTAAATACAGAAAACTGTGAATACCCAGCAACCTGCAAAGGGCTATTACAGGAGCTAAAACTATCCAAAGGACAAAGCAGAAAACTGAAAATGTAAACTAAGAAAATCTTTGAGAACTGAAATGTGGTCCAAATGTCTAGAAAGTTTTAGGACGGGTCTCTAGGTTCCTCCACCTCCTTTCTTTAAAGCCAAAAGATCCTCAAAATCCTTTCCCTCTTAGTTTTAGGGGATTAGATTCTATAACATCCTGATGCAGCAGCTGAACTACAATAAGGGGTACAGGGAGATTGACTGGTAAAGAAGAATTCCTTGAAAAAGAGGAAAGCAATCTCACTGCCAACTGTAGCATTTTTAAACAATTCACAGAACTCGAGGTGCATACCTAAACTTTGCTATAGGATTGCCATGATGGGGAGGGGAACCTACAGTCAGTTTTCTAAAGACAGTCATTCATTCTGACAGGACTCTTGTCTTCCTTGAAACTCCCTGCAATTGCTTTTTGAAATTTTCTTTGCCTGTGATTTGCTGTGAATGCTTTTTCTGTTTCCTGAAAAAATAACCTGAAATGGAAGAGAAAAAAATGTTGTATTTTGACAAGAGGGACTAAAAAATCTGGGCAAAGCCATGAATTAACCTTTCCCCTTTCTTCAAACTTTAAGGACCTCTACTGAGGAAGGAGCAAATGCCACCTCTTCATCCAAGGGAACATTCAGGACCTCAACTTTAACACCCTCTGGTAAATTCTCACAAAGTAGCCAGGCAAATCTCATCACTCACTCAATGGCAGATGCTCTAGAAACAGCATCAGCATAATTAGCACATTTTACAGAATATCTGGTTATCCAAGACACACAGGATACTAATGAACTAAGGGGTGTCAGTCTCTGAAGAAGGGAGGTCAGCAATTAACTTTCTCAATTGTCAAAGGAAGCCAGCAAACCCCCGAAACATGCAAGCCTGATAATTCAGTACTCTAAGACTAAAAAAGTAGTAGTAGTATAAACTTTCTTCCTAAACTACCAAAGCTTTTCACAACTTGTTGAGAAAGAGTAAGGCTAGCTGCTGTAAGGAGTTTGGCAGAAATAGATTTTGATTACTACAGGATCTGACTCTGTTAGAAAAAATATAAGTTTTGGGATTATGCCACGTTATATATATCAGACTTTCTGGAAAAAGGTGGCTGACTGTCAGGCAAATACTGTCTGCAAAGTAAGAATCATCTAAATCTGGCAACACAGGAGGAACACATGAAAGTTGAAGAAACCCACTTGTAATAAATCATACCTTCTTTACTGAAATCTATTTCTTTGGTTCCCCTGAAGCCAGTCCCTCATTCTGCCAGTAACATAAGAAAAATGCAAATCTTCAAGAGATGAATCTAAAGAACTTTACTCATAGCCAGATTCCCTACAATGTGAAGTGAGAAAGAGAGAAACAGCCAGTCTAAATCCTGTCCTTCAAATCGGATTAAAATCCGTGAAAGGAGAAAATCTTTGCCCTTTTAAACGAGGCAAAGATTCAGCATATAAAAACTGAAAGTGGTTAAATAAACCTTAAGCAAAGCCAAGACAATCCTATCAGCTTTAGGAGACAAATACAATACAGTTGTATACACTTACCATAAATGTAGATGTTCGAGTGTATTCACAGTTGCAGTATCAAACTTGGGTTATCTGCCCACACAGCCCTCAGTCAGCCCGAATACCAGAGTCTAAGGATTTCTGCGTTGGATGCTGTTGCTTCTTCCATGACGTCAGGGGTATAAAACAGGCAGCCGATGCCATTACATCAGTTTTTCTTGCCCCAAATGTTAGGAGACCCCAAACAAGAAGCTAGTATATGGTGGGGAACACCACCAGTAAAAAATAAATACCAATGCCATTAGGAATGGCCATAGAGAGGAGAGGTAGAAAGATAGAAAAAGCCAGGGGGGGGGGGGGCTGGAGGGAGGGAAACCAGGACTGCAACAGTGAATACACTTGAACATCTACATTTATGTAAGTGTACACAACTGTACTATGTTCTCAGTGTTTCATTGTTGCAGTCATCACATGTGGGTTGACTCCCAAAGCTGAGGAAGGGTGGAGGCAGTCAAGAAGTGTTAGGGCTGGCTAGTAGGCCTTGTAAGACTGCTGTAGCAAATCCAGCTCTGGATTTAGAAAAGATTGGTAAGTGGTAATGTTTGGTGAAGGTGTGTACAGAATTCCAGGTGGCAGCTTCCAGAATGTCCCTGGTATGGACTCCCCTGAGAAATGCTGTAGAAGTGGAAGTAGCCCAAGTGGAATGTGGTCTGATCCCCTGTGGGGTAGGTTTTCCATGGTGCTTGTAGCAGAAATGGATGCAGTGTGCTATCCATTTTTTAATAGTTTGCTTTGAAATGGCCTTACCCTCTGCCATTGTAGCAAAGCTGACTAGCAGCTGGTCAGACTTTCTGAAAGGTTTAGTCCTGTCAAGGTAGAACCTGAGCTGTCTGTGCACGTCCAAGGAGTGCACGATCCTTTCCCCTTTATTCTGAGGGTTAGGGAAGAAGGTTGACAAATGGATGGATTGGCTTAGAGCCACACTGGACACCACCTTAGGCATAAATGATGGGTTAGTCCTGAGGGAAACCCTGTCAGCATGGAAAATAATGAAAGGTTCCACAGCCATTATTGCCGACACTCTTCTTGCTGAAGTTATGGCTAAAAGCAAGGCGGTTTTCCGTGACAGGAATTTTAACTCTGCTGAAGCTGCAGGTTCAAAAGGGGGAAGCGTGAGATTTTCCAATACAAAGTTAAAGGTCCCAGGCAGGGGTGGGTGCTCTCAGACAGGGCTTTAAGTTGTTAGCCCCCCCCCCAGGAACTGCTTGATGAGAGGGTGAGAAAATAGAGGTGGCTCAGTATTATAATGAGCTGAGATGGCAGAGGCATGAATATTAATGGAGGAGAAGGATAGGCCTCTGTGGAGTAGCTCTGCCAGGTAATCCAGGATTAGAGGTAAGGAGGGCACTGCTGTGTCCTTCCCTTGAGACCAATTCCAAGAATATCATCTTTTCCACTTTTCAGCATAGGATTTCCTAGTACTACACCTTCTGGCTTCAAGAAGGACGTCCAGCACCTGTTTACCGAGGGTTGCTGGTGGTGTATTCCAGGGATAAGCCAGGCTGTAAGGTTTAGGGATTGCAGATGTGGATGCAAAATCTGGCCCTCCTGCTGAGACAGCAGTTAGGCATCTGGTGAAGGTGCCAGGGTGGCACTCTTGTCAGACTGCGCATGAGTGGGTACCAGTGCTGGCGTGGCCAGTCTGGGACAATAAGAACTGCCCTTGGCCTGTCCTGTTTCATCTTGATTAGTACTTTTGAGAGGTGCAGAGGGGAAAAAGCATAAATTGAGAGGTTTTCCCATTGAAAGGATAGGGCCCATCCACCTTCCAGGCCCTGCTGTGAGGGTTCCTGGTGCAGAATTTGCTCAACTGGTGGTTCTCAGGGGAGGCAAACAGGTCCACCTCTAGTGTCCCCCACCTCTGGATCAGAAGGTTGAAGATGTTGGGGCTCCAATTTCCAGTTGCGAGAGCCTAGGAGATTTCTGCTTAAATCATCTGCCAGTGAATTTTGTTTGCCTGACAGGAATTGAGCTTAGATGCACTTAATTGCTCAAGGCTGTGTTCCACAGGGCCATGGCTAACCTGTACAGTGGGTAAGACTGGGTTCCTCCCGCTTATGTACCACATAACTGTGGTGTTGTCAGTTTTTATAAGCAGTTGTCCTGGAAGGATTAGGTACTTGAAGGCTGTCAGAGCATTCTGTACAGCTAGCATCTCTTTTTGACTGATGTACAGGAGAATCTAGGCTGGGCTCCAGTGGCCCTGAATGCATTTGTCTGCCATGTGAGCCCCACATGCATAGTCTGATGAGTCTATTGTCAGGGTTTGGGCGGCGAGGGGTTGAGTGAAAAGCAATCCCTTGTTGTGGCTGCAAGCTTCTGCCCACCAAAGGAGCTCTGCCCTTAGGCGAGGTATGACTGGAATGACTGTTTGGTGCCAGCATTCTCAGGACCTGGAAAGACTTAAGTACACTGAAGTTTCCTCATATGCAGTCTTGTATATGGAATTAGCAGAATACAAGAGGCCATGAACCCTACGGCTTGCAGTATTTTTCTTGCAAATAGCTGGGTTCTGGTGGCCGTTTGTAGTAGTTTGTCAGACAGACCTGTTTTTCTGAAGTGAGAAATGCCATCTGGGAAGTTGTGACCAAGCTTGCTCCCAGGAATACAATCTTTTGACTGTGCACCAGCTGTGATTTCTTTTCATTGATGGTGCACCCCAATGAAGTGAGAAGGCTTTTTACAAATGCCGGGTGCTGAAGCAGCAATTCCTGACTGTCCGCCTGAATCAGGCAGTTGTCCAAATATAGGAAAATTTGGATATTTCTCTGCCTGCGGTATGCAATGGCTGGAGCCGGGCACTTTGTGAATACTCTCGGCACAGTAGATAAGCCAAAGGGAAGTGCAGAGAAAGTACAGTTGTGTACACCTACCATAAATGTAGATGTTCGAGTGTCTTCACTGTTGCAATCATGACTGTAGGGTTCTCCCCTGCCGGCAGGCAGCCCTCTGTCGGCCAGAATCCCAAAGTCTGGGTCCGGCGTCGGCTGTTCAACCATGCTCCCTGACGTCAGAGCGCCAGGAGTATAAAGCTGACAGCCGACGCCATCTTCTCCAGTTTTTCTTGCCCCAGATGTCAGGAGTCCCAAAATGAAAAAGGTCCCATAACCTTTGCAAATACACCTCAAAAGAATGGTGAAAAAAGGAAATACACAAAAATAAAAATAAGAGGGGACAGGAGGGAGGGAAACCCCGACTGCAACAGTGAAGACACTCTAACATCTACATTTATGGTAGGTGTACACAACTGTACTATGTTCATCGTGTTTCACTGTTGCAGTCATGACTGTAGGGTAGAATCCCAAAGCTGAAAGAAAGGGAGGTGGTCATAAAGAAGAAGGGGCAGCTAAAAGGCCCTGCAAGACTGCAGAGGCAAAGCCTGCCCTAGACTTAGGGTAGAGAGGTAGATTGTAGTGCTTAGAAAAAGTATGCACTGAACTCCAAGTTGCGGCTTCCAAAATGTCCTTGGTAGGAACTCCCCTGAGGAAGGCAGCAGCTCTGGTGGAATGAGTCCATATACTCCCTGGGATTTGCTTTCCATGGTGTGAACAACAAAATCTGATTCCATGAGCAATCCATTTAGAAATGGTCTGTTTTGAAATGGCTTTACCTTGGGAGCTTGAAGCATAAGAAACAAACAATTGTTCTGATTTTCTGATGTCCTTGGTTCTGTCCAGGTAAAAACGTAGTTGTCTGTGTACATCCAAGGAATGTAAGATCCTTTCCCCTTTATTTTGAGGAGTGGGGAAAAAAGTTGGCAAGTGGATAGTTTGATTTAAAGCCACTTTGGAAACCACCTTAGGCATGAAAGTAGGATTGGTCCTCAAAGATACCCTGTCTTGATGAAAAATAATATAAGGTTCCACAGCCATAAGAGCTTGCAACTCTGAAACTCTCCTGGCAGAAGTTAGGGCTAACAAGATAGCTGTCTTTCAAGATAATAATTTGATGTCAGAAGAAGCAGCAGGCTCAAAAGGAGGCAAGGTTAGTTTTTCTAAAACATAGTTGAGATCCCAAGCAGGAATGGGAGGAGATCTAGGAGGTCTTAAGTTCTTAGCATCTCTGAGAAACTGTCTCATGAGCTGGTGGGAAAAGATGGGAGGGTCTGTATTATAATGAGCAGAAATAGCCAAAGCATGTATCTTAATGGAAGAGAAAGAGAGACCCTTATGTAAGAGATCTGTCAAGTAAAGTAAAATTAAGGAAATGTTAGGAAGAAAAGCATCAGAATCATGAGCCTGCATCCAGGAACAAAATCTTTTCCATTTTCCTGCATAAGATTTTCTAGTGCTAAGACGTCTGGCTTCTAAAATGACATGCATAACCTGCTTGGGTAGAATAGAAGAAATCAAAGGCCCTGGATTAACCAGGCCGACAGGCTGAGAGTTCTGACATGAGAGTGTAGAACCTGACCCTGATGTTGGGACAGAAGGTTCGGAGACTGAGGTAAAACCCAAGGGGGCTCCCGACATAGGTTTTTTAGAGTTAGATACCAAAACTGCCGAGGCCAATTTGGAGCCAGCAAGATTATCATCTTGGGCTTGTCCTGTTTTATCTTCAGTAAGACCCGTGGAAGAGGTGGAAAGGCATATCCGGAGAGGTTCCTCCACCTGAATGACAGGGCATACACTTTTCCAAGCTTTTCTGTGGAAAGTCCTGGTGCAAAAATTCTGTAGTTGATTGAGATGGGATGCAAAGAGGTCTATGTGAGGACACCCCCAGACTTCTGCTATCATCCTGAATATTTTGGTGTCCAGCATCCACTCATGTGGGTTCGAAAGGTTTCTGCTCAGACTGTCCGCCAGGAAGTTTTGTTTCCCTGGTAGAAACTGAGCTTGAAGATCCAGATTGCAAGCTAGAGCTGTGTTCCACAGATCCATGGCTAGTCTGCAAAGGGGGTAGGAATGAGATCCCCCTTGCTTGTTTATGTACCACATAACTGTGGTGTTGTCTGTCCGTATTAGTAGTAGTCCTGGTTGTAAGACATTCCTGAAGGCCAATAGAGGTTTTTGAACGGCTAACATTTTGTTTAAGTTGATATGCAGGTGCTTCTGATCCTTTGTCCAAAGGCCCTGCAGACACAATTGCCCTGAAAATGGGCTCCCCAAGCATAATCCGAGGCGTCCGTGGTTAGAATCTGAGTGGCAGGAGGCAGACGGAAGGGTTTCCCTTTGTTTAGAGCACATGCCCTGGACCACCAAAGAAATTCCTTTTGAAGGCAAGGAAGGACGGAGATCAGAATGTCCAAACTGTGGCAATGCTGAGACCATACACTTTTTAGGTACCACTGTATTTTCCTCATGTGTAGTCTTGCATATGGTACGAGAAGGATGCAGGAGGCCATGTAACCCAAAGCCTGCAGGAATTTCCTTGCAGATAGAGTTAAAGTTGCCAAGGCTCTGATAGTTGAAGCCAGCTATAATTGTTTTTCGGATGTCAGAAATGCCATCTGGGTTGTGGTGTTTAAAAGTGCACCCAGAAAAGTTATCTGTTGTGATGGGGTTAAATTTGACTTTTTTATGTTGACAGAGAATCCCAGGAATTTGAGAAGGTTCTGTACAAATTCTAGATGCTGGAGTAAGACATCCTTGCTGTCTGCCTGAATTAGACAATCATCCAGATAAGGGTAAATTTGTATTCCCTTGAGTCTGCAGTAAGCTACTACTGGAGCCAGGCATTTGGTAAAGACCCTGGGCGCAGTAGACAATACAAAGGGCAGCACAGAGAATTGAAAGTGCCTCGATCCGGCCTTGACCCTGAGGTATTTTCTGCGATCCTGCCTGATGGGAATGCGTAAATATGCCTCCTTTAAATCCAAAGTTACCATCCATGCATCTTTGGACATCATTGGAAGTAGCTGCTGTAGAGTAAGCATCTTGAATTTTGGAATCTCTAGAAAGGTGTTCAAGACCAACAGATCCAGAATGGGTCTCCATAAGTTTTGCTTCCTTGGGACTAGAAAGAGCCTAGAGTAAAAACCTTTTCCGATCTCTGAAAGTGGAACCAGTTCTATGGCATTCATAGCCGAAAGAGCTCCCACCTGGTTTAAAGCCTCCGTCCATTGATGTTTTGGAAGGTATGGCCATCCGCTTGGCCTTGGCAAGGTATGAAAATGGAATTTGTAACCCCTTAAAATCACATCCAAAACCAACTTGTCTTGGGTTATTTGTGTCCAATTTTGATAAAAAAAGAGAGAATTTTCCTCCAAGAGGGGCTTCCAGGTAAGAAATTCCTGTAGCCCAACAGAGGAAGTCATATGTTTCCTTTGAGTTTGTGACCTGTCCTCTCCTCCCCTAGGGGTGGAGGCAGTCCACTGTCTTGGTCTATAAGAAGCTTGTGCTTGAGGCCTTCCTCTGGAGCGTCTATATCTACCCCTCTGAGGCCTGTCTGATGAGGGAAAGGACCAATATTTTGAAGGCCAATTCCTGCTAAATCTTGGAGGCTGTACTTGTAAGAAATCTTTAACTGTTTGCATGGATTTCGCCTTATCCTCCATCTTTTTAATCACCTCTTCAGCTTTTGATCCAAACAAAACATTATGCTGAACAGGAGCATCCAATAATTTAGCCTTTACTTGTTCAGGCAAATTCTGTTCCTTTAGCCATGCATGCCTTCTAATAACTGTGCCAGAGGCCGCAGCCCTACAAGAAGCCTCCAAGGCATCAAATCCACAGTGTAAACCATGCTTCCCAACTTGTTCAGTGGCATGCAATAAGTCATGTAATTCCTTATCTGCACAGGCAGAAATGGAAGTAAGTTTTTGTTTTAAAACAGACAAGAGAAATTGCTGGTATTTAAACATATGAAACGGACAGTTTAAGGCCCTAATGGACAAAGTAGCAGAAGTTTACACTTTTTTGCCCCATCTTTCTAAGGATCAGAATTCTTTTCAGTAGGAATGGGATTTTTGGCAGAAGCGGTCTTAACTCTCAGGAACCCTGTAATACCTATCAGGCTTAACAGGAGCAGGAGGAAGAGAGTCAGGGGTTAAGTTAGCCTCCGAAAAGGCATCGTCCACAATATCCAAAACAGGAGGAATATCCAGGGGTCTATGTTTGGGAAGAAGAAGAAAATACCTCAGTCTTTTCTTAGATTCCGAGTACTCCTGTCCTTCCCAATGGAAATGTTCCCTCATTTCATGTAAAGCTTCCCCAAAAGAGAAATCCTCAGGGGGAGAAGCTGAAGGAATGGATTCTTCAGCATCAGAATCCTCATAAGGAGGGAAAGAATATTCCTGATCAGAAGAAGAAACTGAAGCTTGATCAGAGGAATCATAATAAACATCCTGCCTTGGTCTTTTATCTGGAGGGGGATGTGAACCCCTAATCATAGTAAGTAAATCCTCCGCCATCTTGAGTAACTGTTTCTATGACTTGGGAGCCGGTTCAGAGGAGGCCTGTGTTGTAGTCTTTGATTTAGAAGGAGTCTTTGCCTTTGTCTTTGGCTATGCCTTTATTAGAAGCTGAGTAGGCCTGAAAACCCCTTCGGAAGCCGGTACCTGCACAGCGGCTCTGGACCCATCCGAAGGAGCATTGTCCGAAGGTCCTGCAACAGAAATATTTAAAGGCCTGGTTGGCTCCTCATGAGAGTCAGTTTCGGCCGTCGGTTCTGAAATGGCCGACGACAGGGGCTGCAAAAAGCGCCTCACTGACGACGGCCGAACATGAAGCTGGCTCTGCTTGTGCGCTATCATCAGATTTGGACCTCGGAGGCCTGTCTTTGTCCTTGCGACGTTTGTGAACTCCGGTAGCCAAAACTGTATCCGATGACATTTTCTAGTTAAAGCGCCTATCGAAGTAATGAAAAGCAAAATCGTACCTTCGCTTAATTGTATGTTGATTGAATCTAGCACAAAAACGACAACTAGCTACTTCGTGGTCAGGGCCTAAGCAAGGAATACAGTAAGAATGAAAATCCTTATGAGGTATTTGCTTCCCACATGAAATACAATTATTAACTTTTTCTGACATCGGAGTGGAGCAAGAAAAAAGTTTCCCCAATGGGGTACTTAGCTTTGAGTGGAGAAGAAAATCTTCGGACTGAAGTATATCGGGGAAAAAAAATCGTCAGGAGTCAGCCGACCGGCACTTGCAAACTGCTATCACCGCACGGCAAGAAAGACTGGAGAAGATGGCATCGGCTGGTCAGCTTCATACTCCTGGCGCTCTGACGTCAGGGAGCATGGATGAACAGCCGACACCGGACCCAGACTTTGGGATTCTGGTCGACTGAGGGCTGCCTGCCGGCAGGGGAGAACCCTACAGTCATGACTGCAACAGTGAAACACGATGAACATCTGATGGTGCATAGAGCCTGCCCTGAAGCGTAGACATTTTCTGCATGACTCCCTTATGGGGATGTGCAGATAAGCTTCTTTCAAGTCTAAAGTGACTAACCAGGCATGCTTGGCTAGCATAGGGAGAAGCTGTTGCAGGGTAAGCATCTTGAATTTTGCGACCACCAGAAACGTGTTGAGAGTTGATAGATCAAGGACTGGGCACCAAGAGCCCTCCTTTCTGGGCACCAGGAAAAGTCTGGAGTAGAAACCATGGCCCCTTTGTTCTACTGTAACAGGTTGAATAGCTCTGATATTGAGCAGGGGACAGTACTTGCTTTTGAGCCTCTGCCCACTGGTTTGGAGGAAGATCTGGAAACCCACTTGGGGTTGGCAGTGTATGGAAGTAGAATCCGTACCCCTGGGATACAATGTTTAGGACCCATCTGTCCTGAGTAATGGACACCCAGTTTTTTGCATGAAGGGTAAGATTCCCTCCCTAGGGGCACAAGTAATTGGGCAGGACTGGGAAGGGCAACTGAAAAGTCATTGTGAACTTTTTCCATAAGGGGGTGGCCTACCACGCACTGTTTTTGAGGTGGGGGCACTCCATTGTTGAGATCTCTGCATACTCCTGAGACTGTAGTCTGGGTGGCCTGTTTCCCCTGGGCTTGATCTGAGAAGGCCTGGAAAAGGCTGGAAAGTACCAGTTTTTAGAAGGCCAATGTCTACTGAATCTAGGTGGTTGCACTTTTAAGAATTCTTTAAAAGTTTGCATAGATTTAGCTTTTTCTTCCATCTTTTTATGAAACTCTTCTGTTTTGGTGCCAAATAAAAAGCCCTTATTTAAAGGAGCTTCTAGTAATTTGGATTTGACATGATCTAGCAAGGTTTGTTCCTTCAGCCAAGCATGCCTTCTCAGTACAGACCCAGTGACTGCAGCCCTGTAAGATGCTTCTAGGGCAATGCAAAGTATGCTTACTAACTTGGTTTGCAGAATGCATTAGCTCTTGTAAATCTTCATTTTCTGCACAATATGGAAATAACACCATTTTTAATTAGTTGCATAAAATGTTGCTGGTACTTCAACATGTGAAACTGGCAATTCAATGCCCTGATGGCAAGAGGTTGCAGAGGTATATACCTTCTTACCCAATCTGTCTAAAGCTCTGGAATCCCTGTCTGAAGGGGTAGGATTTTTGGCTGCGTTTGCCTTCAATATCTTTAGGTCCCTGGGAAATGGTCTCTGGATCCGAGTAGGATTCTTGAAGAGAAATTTGTAGGGATCAGGTACTCTGTAGTACCAGTCAGGTTTCCTAGGGGCCGGGGGTAAAGTTTCTGGAGTAAGACTGGATTCCATAAAATCATCTGCAACATCCAGGACAGGGAGTATAGCTAGAGGCCTGTGCTGAGGCAACTCTAAAAGTTCTGTCTGTTTTTGGACTGAGGGTAGTCCTGGCATTCCCAGCGGAAATGCTCTTAAAGTATGCAAAGTTTCACCAAAAGAAGAATCCTCTGGAGGGGAGGCAGACGGAATTGATTCCTCTCCATCTGAATCCTCATAGGTTGATAAGGGCATGTCCTGATAATCAGAAAGGTCAGAGTCATCTGACTCCTGGTCTATAGAATCAGAATGAAACTAGATTATTTGTCTTTTAGCAGGGGAAGGATGGCTTCCCCTAATTAGGAAATTAAGGTCTTCAGCCATTCTAAGCATTTGTTTTTGTGGCATGTGAGCTTGAGCATGCGCTTTGGTCGTCTGTATTCTTGGTGTACTGTGTACTCTGGGCCGAAGAAACTCGGTAGTTTTAGCTAAAAACAAAGTCGGTTTAATTCAAACATCGGTAGGTCGGAATACACCCTCAGAAGCCGGTGCCTGCACAGTGGCTCCGGACCCATCCAAGGTAGAGACATCCACAGATTCCATAGTCGAAGAAGCATCTCATGGCATACCGGACTCCAAATGGGTCTCAGCAGAGGCCTGCAAATCTGTAGAAGCGGGCATCAGGGGCTGCAAAGGCGCCTCACTGAATACTGGCAGACTGGCGACTAGCTTTACGGAAGCGTCGTCAGCAGTTCTGGACCTATGTGGTCTGTCTCTGTCTTTATCCTTACTTTTTTTGGAAGATTGGTAGTCAGATGGCTTATCAAAGCCATTTTGGAATACAGAAAACGACAGTGAAAGAATTTACTGACAAAGATAACCAGACGACGAATGGGTCAGGTGTTAAAACAAAACCGACAGCGAGGGACGTCGTGGTCTGGGCCTAAACAGGTGACGCAGTAAGAATGAAAAACTCTGAGGTATTTGCTTTCCACACGCAAGACAATCAACTTTTTCTGACATCGGTTAGAGCAAGAAAAAAGATCCCCAGTGGGGTACTTGGCTTTAGCAGACTTCAGTATTACAAACGCGTAAATGAAAATTTCAGGTAGCAGGCGACCAGCACTTGCAAACTGCTTCTGCTTTGGGATCCTCCTCTGCAAGACAGACTCGTGTAATGGGGTCGGCTGCCTGTTTTATACCCCTGATGACCTGATGTCATGGAAGAAGCGACAGCATCTGACACAGAAATCCTAAGACACTGGTATTCGGGCCAAGTGAGGGCTACCTGCAGGCAGATAACCCAAGTGTAATGACTGCAACAGTGAAACAAAGAACATCTAACCTTACATTTCCTTCTATGACAACCTCCAAAGAAAGAACGGCTTGAAGGGCTGTCCCTTTCCAGAAATGAAGCTCCTCAGAGCAGCTTAGCAAAGAAATACTTGAACCCTTTCACAATACTGACAATAGTGGTTCTCCCTTACCTGATACGGGCATTTGAATAGCCTCAGAGGATGCGTTTTTCCCAGTCCTTAGTGACATCCAGAGGAGTAGCATGACTGGGACTGATACAGTGAAGCCAGGTCCTCGAAACATATGGTCACAGTGGAGTCGCCCATCACAGGCTGAGGCGAAGGGGATCCTAGAGTCAAGACTAAAGTCCCGCCAGATAAAGTTGGAGTCTTGGGGAGGAACAGTTACCTACACCCAGGTCCATGTCCTTGCTGCAAATGGTGTCCGACAGTGTTGGTAAAGCTTTCACGAGTCAATCCTTGGTCCTACCTCCTTACAGAAAAGTTAAGGTCCGAGGTAAAAGTTCTGAGAGGCAAGCAACCATCACATACACTAGCAATAGCCCCTAATACTTCAATAGGAAAGCAAAATTTTTCCTCACAACAAAAAGAAAATAAATAAACTATATGGGTATCTCCAGAAACTCCTTACAGTCGGTCTACTGAAAAAGTTGCCTGACCAGCATTAGGTAGAGCTTACAGTCAGTGAAACAACCAAAAAAAAAAAAAAAAGTTTTTGAGGTAAACATCTGTAATGACAACCCCCAAAATTCCACACTCAATCCAGTAGCCACAAGTTCTGATGTAATGTAAAGCTTTTTCTTAAAAAAATCAGCTATTAAAAAAGACCTTTCCCACAAGGAATCATGACAAAAAAAACAATAGTCAGACTTAAGGTAAAAAGTTTTAGTGACAACCTCTAAAAACATTGATTCTAGTATTTTTTTTTTTAGGAAATATTTCTGATTGAAAAGAGCTTTTCTTCACAAAAAAATGAAGTGGAAGGTATTCCCCAATGGGGTACTTATCTTCCCAGCCTTGGTGAAGTGCTAGCTGACCAGTCATTCGAAGACTGCAGGGAAAAGCATTCATCAAGAAAGTTCTAAACTTTTGGTGTCCAGCACACTGCTTTTATATTACTCTCCTTAAGATGGGCAGTGGCTAAAGCCCTCAGAATATGTCATAAAGCTTTGGGAGCTGTCCGGCTAGTCCAGCTCTTTGTCAGACATCCCATATAGTTCAAGCTACTGCAACAATGATTTAATTATGAACATCTATGAAATTAGATGCAATCAAATTGAGGCAAATGAATACACTACAACTTGCTCAAAGCACTCCTTGCCACTGATCTAGAAGTCATGCCTGCTCACTTACTAAGCCCCTTTCTTCAAATCATTACAAAGGGCAACACCACAAAAGGGACTCTGGTCTCTTAATGAGAAAGGGTGACAGCTACCACTAAAGGGGACAGCAGTCAGGAGAGAAGATAAATGTAACTAGCCCAGCCTACACAGACTCCATGTAGCACCTGCAGCGGCTTTAACAGTAACAGCTTCCTGCAAGAATACATCCACAGCAACTGTGAAGGACCTGTGCAGGTCTGCCCTAGCAATTCACTTCTCAATCAAGACACAGTCTTCTAGCAAACACAGGCTGTTTAAACTTTTACAGATACAAACCTAGCACCTAAAAATACTGGAACAGATCAATTACTTTTAAACTCACTACTCTTTCAACTATTTAAGCTGATTAACACTGCCATTTCTAACTAGCTGTCGTACCATCAGAACATCTACACATCAGCTTTGGAAATTCACTTCATGCACCATTTCCTTAGCCACCGAACATAATAAACTCCAGTGCATTGGTCAAAGCTTCTCAACAGGACCAATACTTTGATAAAAGCTTTCACTGTTTATAAAAACAGTTCAATAATTCCCTCAATTCAACATTAAACTGGGAAAAAAAAAAAACTCTACAACTGAAGTCCAAATACTTACTTGTGCTTTCATCATAAAGCTATTACTTGGAAATCTCAAGCTAGTTTCTACAAAACTTCTTCATTTTCCAAATGTCTATTAATTTCTCCCCTGAGAAGCAACTCCCAGTTAAACACCACCTTTTTGTATACACAGCACAGACTACAAAATATTCTTCCAATCTGTACAACGCCGAGTACTGACTTGGTATGTAGCTACGAACAAAAAAAAGTTTTCTTCTCGTGCTGCTTTTACATATCCTCTTCCTTTTGCATTGAATTGCTCTTCCTGTGAACTTAATCCAGTTATGCTGTACACAAGTAATAATGCCCAGGGGTATTCTGAGGCCTGACGCTGCTGGTGGAGGGCCTTTGCAATGCAACCCTGGAAGGGTATTATTTTACACAGTAATACACACCTTGGAGGGCACTACTGCACTTGGTCGGTATGTAAAATAAAATTGCTGTGCTTTACTTTTATATAGTTGATTATCTGAACTAATTGGGACCGAAGGTAGTTCGGATAATCAAACGTATAAATGAACTGGATAAAAAACTTCTGAAAATGTTTTTGATGAACATTAAAAAAATGAATTTACTGCAAGTACAAAACAGTACAGTATATTATTTAGTAAAAGCTCAAAAAACATGCACAAGCAACTACGTACGTTTACATATTAAGACTATGACTTTTCCTACCCAAACACTTGGGAAGTCTGAGTTTGTATAGTTGACAGTCTGGATAATATACGTTCAGATAATACAGACTCTACTGTGTATAAAACAGTTCCTCAGTTTAAAACTTGCTGTAGTATTTGTAAATGGTGGTGAAGAAAGTAAGTATTTTACATCCAAAATGCAAGATTTTCAAAACTGCTCAGTATTTCTCATTTTCGGCCCCTTCCTCAATTTGTTGTGTTCGCTGGCAATCACTGGGGACTGAAGTCACTAAATGACAAACATTTGAGTGGAGTATTTCCTTCAGAAAATACAAGCTAACAAATCCTGTTATTCAAAAAAATTTCTAATTTCATAACAGCAATAATTAAAATCTGTTCCTATTTTTCAGCCTTTGTCCATACTTCTTGAGCCAAGAGGTTGAGTGGTATGCACGCCTCTTAACTGCTCTCAGTGTTCGTTTGATCTCACTCCCTCGCACACACACACTTCAGCTTTCATCCACACAAGCATGCATACATTGCACACACTTTTTTTAATGTTTCTTTTAATTTTACACTCCCAGAAGAGTGCTGCTTAGCGAGTGCTAAATAATGGCAACTGTTAATTTCTTTACAGTCCTTGCTCCAGGACAGCTTAATATGCTTCCGTGAAGCGGATTAATTTTCAGCAGGCATTATATGTACATTAACATCCTGCTGCAGAAAGTACAGTTGTGTACACTTTACATAAATGTAGACGTTAGAGTGTATTCACTGTTGCAGTCATCACTTGTGGGTTATCCCTGTTAGGTAGCCCTAGGTCTGCCCGAATACCAGAGTAAGGGCGTCATTGGTATAAAGGAGAGCAGCCGGCATCATTACATCAGTTTTTCTTGCCCTAACCTGTAGGAGCCCCTTGGAGGAAACGTTACAAAAAGCCCCTGGTGGCCCATAGGCCACAAGAATGACAGTTAATCTCCAAAAAGGATAAGATTAAGGGGTAAGGCGGAAGAGAAAATAGGACTGCAACAGTGAATACACTCTAACATCTACATTTATATTAAGTGTACACAACTGTACTATGCTCTTCATATGTTTCACTGTTGTAGTCATCACTTGGGTGAGGATTCCCAAGGCTAAGGGGAGGATGGAAGTATGAAATTCCTAGGCTTGAGCTAGCATGCCTTGCAGCACTGCAGAGGCAAAGCCCGCCTGAGCCCTGCAGAACTGAGGCAGGTGGCAGTGTTTGGTGAAGGTGTGGACCGAGGTCCAAGTGGCAGCTTCCAGGATGTCCCTGGTGGGTACTCCTCTAAGGAAGGCAGTGGAAGTAGAGGTTGCCCTAGTGGAATGTTAGATATCGGATAGATTTATGAGGAACTTTTCCATGAAAAGTGTAGCAGAACTGTATGCAGTGAGATATCCATTTTGTAATGGTCTGTTTGGAGATTGGCTTCCCCTCTTTCCCTGGGGTGAAGCCAACCAACAGTTGCTCAGTCTTCCTAATGGACTTTGTTCTACCAGGTAGTATCTTAACTGTCTGTGCACATCCAGTGTGTGCAAAACTCTCCCATTTATTCTGAGGGTTTGGAAAAAGAGGTGGGGAGATGTACAGCCTGGTTTAGGGTCACATCTGATACTACCTTTGGCATGAATGAGGGATTAGACCTGAGACATCCTGTCTGCATGGAAAATAATGAAGGGTTCAGTGGCCATGAGGGCTTAAAGGTTCTGACACCCTCCTGGCTGAAGTAATGGCCAAGAGGAAGGCAGTCTTCCAGGAAAGGTGTTTTAGGTCTGCTGATGCAGCTGGTCCGAAGGGAGGCAACGTCAGTTCTAAGACATAGTTCAGGTCAGAGGCTACAGCGAGTGTCCTTCTAGAGGGCCTAATGTTAAGATACCCCTCTAAGGAATTGCTTAATCAAAGGGTGAGAGAAGACAGGCTATTCAGCATGAAAGTGTGCTGAAGTGGCTGTGGCGTGGATTTTAATGGAGGAAAAGGAAAGGCCCTTCTTAAGTAGCTCCTCTAGGTAGTCCAGAATAAGCAGGAGGGCCGGCTAGCAGCTGTTGTGACCTTTTTGATAGGCACCAAGAGTTGAACCTTTTCCATTTCCCTGTGTAAGATTTCCTGGTGCTGGGCCTTCTGGCTTTCTTAATGTCTAGGACCTGCTTGCTCAACTGTGGGTTATCCCCAGTCCCTGGGGGATAAGCCATGCAGAAAGTTTGTGTGCAGGTTTGGATGCAGAATCTCCCCTCTGGCTTGTGTCAGCAGATCTGCAGTTAAAGGCAGGGGTTTGTAAGTCTCCTTGGTCAGGCTGAGCAGCAAGGGGTACCAATGTTGCCTGGGCCAATCCAGTGCTCCAAAGATGGCTTTTGGTACTTCCTACCTTATTTTGAGCAGTACCCTTGGGAGTAAGGGGAGGTGCATAAATTAATAGTTTGGTCCATTAGAATGAGAGAGCATCCACTTTCCAAGCTAGGGGGATGGAACTCCCTGGTGAAGAATTTGTGCAGCTGACTGTTGTGAGGTGGAGAGATCCACCTCTGGTGTCCCCCAGGCCTGGGTTATTTGGAGGAATGTCCCCTTTTGGAGTTTCCACTTGTGGGGGTCTAGGTAGTTTCTGCTTAGATGGACTGCTTGGGTGTTTACTCTTGGCATGTACTGGGCTATCAGGTGTAGGCCCAAGGAGGAGGCTGTCTGCCAGAGGCACATGGCTAGACGGCAGAGAGGGTAGGAGTGTATCCCTCCCTGCTTGTTGATGTACCACATGACTGTGGTATTGTTAGTTTTTATGAGGAGAACTCCTGGTTTTAGGTGGCCTTGGGAAGAATGTGATAGCCTTGTGAACTGCCATCATTTCCTTTAGGTTGATGTGCCAGTGAAGGTGCTTGAGGTCCCAAGAGCTTTGGTTGCACCGGATGTCTAAATGAGTGCCCCAAAGCTAGGTCTGAGGCGCATGTGGTGATAGTCTGGCCTTGAGGAAGGTAGGTGAGGAAAGGCCCTTATTCTGAGTGCAGGCCTCTGCCCACCAAATAAACTCGTTCCTTATGCATGGAATGAGGGGGAGAGTGGTCTCCACAGATTGAGAGTGTTGGCACGAAAGGTTTGTTAGGTACTACTGGAGTTTCCTCATGTGCAGCCTGGCCAGGGGAATCATCAGAATGCAGGATGACATGCAACCCAGTGCCTGCAGAATTTTACTTGCTGTGAGTTGTTTTCTGAGAGATAACTGGGAGAAGTAATTTGGCAGAAAGCACTGCTTTTCTGGTGAGAGGGAGGGCCGTGTCCAGGAGTGCGCCCAAGAAGGTTGAGGGGTTTAGGTTTGATTTTTTTCCTGTTAATACTGAACCCTAGAGAGGTTAGGATTGTTTGTACAAAGAGCAGGTCCTGTAATAACTTCTCTGTTGTCTGCCTGGATTAGGTAGTCATCCAGATAAGTGTAAATCTAGATGTTTTGCTGTCTGCAGAAAGCAACCACTGGGGCCAAGCATTTTGTAAAGACCCTGGGAGCTGTAGATGAAATAAAGGGTAGAGCAGAGAACTGAAAGCGTTGTGAACCTGCTCTGAAGCTTAAGTATTTTCTGCAAGACTCCCTTTATGGGTATGCGAAGGTAGGCATACTTTAGGTCTAGGGTGGCTAGCCATGCATTTTTGTTCAGCACTGGCAAAAGTTTTGGAAGAGTTAGCATTTTGGGACCTCTAGTAAGGTGTTTAGAGTGGATGGGTCGCCACGTGCCTTCTTTTCTTGGCACTAGGAACAGTCTGGAGTAAAAACCTTTTCCTGCTTGCTCCTGTGGCACAGGCTCCACTGCCCCTTGAGCATGGAGTATGTGCACTTGCTTTAATGCTTCTGCCCACTGATTTTGGGGTAGGATTTTGGTAACCTGTTAAGGTTGGAACTTGTTGGAAAGTAAATTTGTAGCCCTGAAAAATTATTTTAATACCCACTGGTCCTTTGTTACAGACAGCCAATTTTGTTTTTAAAGGGACAGTCTTCCTCCTAACCTCTGATGGGAAAGGGTGTGGGAGTCGCTGCACGTTCTTAGAGTAGTAAGTGGACTTAGAACTCCCTGCTGTAGGAGTGGTGGAGGGCCACTTCTTAGTCCTTCGCTGGCCTTGGTTTTGTGGTCTAACTGGTCTGTCCATGTGAGGCCTCCCTTGAACCTGTCTATTGGGGGTTGGGAAAGTTACTGCTGAATCTGGGAGGTTGAACTTGGGGGAAGCCTGTTTACATAGATTTAGCTTTATCCTGTATCTTTTTGATGACCTCCTCTGCTTTTGATCCAAACAAACTGTCTTTATCCAGGGGGGAGGGGGGGCATCAAATAGTCTTGATTTTACATGATCAGGCAGTGGCTGTTCTTTTAGCCATGCATACCTCCTAATGACTGAACCTGCCACAGCAGCCCTACATGAGGCTTCTAGGGCATCCAATCTGCGGAGCATGGAGTGTTTAGCTACTTGGAAAGTAGAGTGCAGAAGATCTGCTGACTCTTTGGAAGTATTAGTGTCAGGTAAAGATGAAATTTGTTTCATAAGTTCCAAGATGCGCTGTTGATATTTTAGCATATGGAACTGGCAGTTAAGAGCTCTAATAACCAAGGTTGTGGTGGTGTACACTTTCTTACCCCATTTGTCCAAAGCTCTTAAGTCCTTGTCAGAGGGAACTGGGTTTTTAAATGAACTAGCCTTGGCCCCTTTGAGCCCCTGTGTGATGACCTCTGGGTCTGCTACAGGGTTTTTAAACAAATATTTATGTGAATCAGGCACCCTGTAGTACCAGTCAGGTTTTCTAGGAGTGGGGGGTAGGGCATCAAGGGTGAGGCTAGGTTCATTGAAAACATCATCCACCACGTCCAGAATAGGAGGGATGGCCAAGGGTCTGGGAGGAATATCTAAAAACTCAGTCTTTTCTTAGACTGAGGATAATCTTGGGCTTCCCAGTGGAAATGTTCTCAGTGTGCAGGGTTTCCCCAAATGAAAGATGCTCGGGGGAGGCAGAAGGATAGATTCCACTGCATCAGAATCCTCAAAGGGAGGTGAGAGGTTGTTCCTCATTTGAATCCAGGTAGTTTGAAATTTCAGAATCCGGCGCTGATATAAAGAGGGATACTTCTGCTGAAGTTAAGAAGGAGTGGTATGGCTATCCCTGATGAAAGTGATGAGGTCCTCCTCCATTTTCAGTAACTGTGTCTGAGGTGGTGGAGGAGGAATAAAATGCCAACTAGAGACAGAGTAACCCCTCTAAAAAAGGTGATGAAAGAGTGAGTCTTCCATTAGGTACCTATCCATGTGGGAATTGTAGCCTCTGTGGGAAAGCTAGTAATATTACTAGGATTAATGGTATTACATTCTTTCCAAAATATCGCTCTAATTGTAAATCAGTAGGGGTAGTTTACATTTTGGGTTGTTCTTGTGTGAATGTATGGTACACAGGACAAACTAAAAGAATGGTTCGAATCCGCATTTTGGAACATCTAAAAGATATTAAAAATCATAATGAAGCGAGTCCTGTGGCCAAGCACTTTCTTGAAAAACATGGTAGTTGCCCTAATAGTTTAAGGTTTTGTATTTTGGGCAAACCTTTTTGTTCTGAAAGTGGGGGAATTTATATCCAAAGATTACTGGAATTAGAAACTAGAATGATTCTAAAGTATAACACACTGAAGCCTTATGGGTTAAATTTGGAATTAAGTGTTTGAATTATCTATATTCATATAGTTAATATTATAGGATATGATTTCTTTATAATTAATTTATAAAATTTCTTAGATTAGATAGATTATTTTGTTTATTTATTTACTTATTTATTTTATTTATGTATGTAGTTAATAATTTTGATATTAATTTTATATTTACTCTATATGCACTGGAGATATATTATTATAAGGCACCTTTAAAAAAATGTATTTAAATAATTAAATAATGGTATTTCTTATATATAAAAAAATGAAAAAAATGATGCGACTACTTTAAAACTTGATTGATCAATTAAGTGAGTAATTAATGTGAGAATTGTGTGCTAATCAACACTACTGTGTGTGTATTTAAACTGTTGGTAGCACATTGTGTTCATGATCCTTTGAAGGCGAAAGGCCGAGGTACCAGATCGTAATAAAGAAGAAAGAAACTACTGGTTCTAGTGTTGGTTTGTGTTTTTTCCTGAACTATTGATTGCCTTTTTGACTGTGTTTGGATATTTGCTCTTCGTTATACCAACAATTGCTAGAACCATGACTCAGTCAAGTGGAGCTTCGGGGCAGAATATTATGCCAGGAGCAACCAGTTTTGCTGATATGGTCAATGAGCGAGAAAAAAAGTTTCCAAATGTGGATTTGTGGGATGTCGGTGGAAATAAACAGGTAGATGATAGTTTTGGGTCTTTGGAGAGACTTATGACAAAGGAAATTGCCTTATTTTTAGACACATGCCTTCTGGAAAAATATGTCAACTTAAATTTAACACCGAGGGGTTTGCGTATTGATAAACTGCCTGCCACAGACTTTTCGGAGGAGGAACAAGATTTGTTGGATGAATGGAAATTGGCATCGCTTGAGTGTACTAATAAGTGGCTCCGTATTTTAATTAAACGGAACCAAAGAGCACATGAAAAACTTAAAAATGATATTTTGCATCTACAGGACGAGGTGGTGGGGGAGTCCTGTTTCAAGATGCAATTTACGAAAATCACTGATAAAATTTCCAAATTAGAGACTGACATTTTGTTACGTAAAAGAAACAAACTGTTGCGAAATATGAAAGACTATTAAAGTGGCTCCTTGTTCTCATGGCAACGTGAAGTAACGCGTAGCAGGTCAAAGGTTAGGAGAAGCTCGCAAAAACAACGTAGCATGTCAGCATCCTCAGGAGAACGGGAGAGAAGTAATTTTACAACAAAGAATGTGACTTTTACCAGTTTCACTAATAACGGGACTGTTGTAAGTGATGGTGGAAATGGTTCTTCTGCTAATAGAAGTGCTACTACTGATAATTCCTTTCAGACCAGCAAGTCGGGTCGAGGAAGGAATGGCAGAAAGGGCAGGAACCGCTTTAAGGAGTGAGCATGTGAGTGTACGAAATGAATGGACTTTATGTTTAATTAATTTATCATGTTTGACTATCAGTGAGGTTATGAGATCAGTGTTACTTAAAGGCAGTAAATTTGTGCCAACTTTTTTCCCCTCTCTTGGCGACTTATATTTTGAATTGAAAAAGTTTACTAGAAAACTGTATTTAAAAGTGTTTTTTCAGAGCTACATAACTGATGATGGTAATAATGATGTTAATAATGTATCTAATATCAATGATGAACCTGATGATGATGATTTGTTGAATATCTATCTATGATTATGAAAATGCTGATATGTATCTTGATGAAAATGTACCTTGTGTGGAAAATAATGAAGGCTATCATATGGGGTATGGGAGAATATTGTTACCATACTTAACCTCTGATAGCAAGTTCACTCCTAACATAAAAGTACCCACTATTACTACCTTTTTTAAAGTTATATTCAAAGAATTGATATTACTAGTGGAAAATTCAAAGGGAAGTTTAAAATGTTACAATTTAAATAAGAATGAATGGATGGCCTTAAAAAATGAGTTAAAAAGGAATTTATTTTTAAGTGTGCAGATAAAGGTGGCAATTGGGTTATTTTACAGAAATCTAACTATTGTGAAATGGTCTATAATCTGTTGAACAACGGAAATGAATATCTTCGTTTAAATGGGAATCCTGTTAGTGAATTTAATACTGAGCTATTAAACTTGCTAGAAAGAGGGGAACGTCTTGGCTTTTTCAGTCATACTGATGTTGGAAAACTGTTTAAGAAACCTATGACACCGATACTTTATGCCTTACCAAACGTGCATAAATGTCTTGAAAAACCACCAGGAAGGCCAATAGTGTCAGGAATAGGTTCCTTTCTCAGTAAAGTTAATATTTTTTTGGACTTCCACTTAAAAATACATCTATCTAAAGTAACAGCACACATATTGAATACTCAGGATTTATTGAAAGAACTTTGTCATATGAAATGGAATAATAATTATTACTGGGTAACAATAGATGTGAACTCGTTATATACAAATATTAACAGAAGATGGGGGTTGGCAGCTGTTCAGGAGATGTTAGGAGATGGACCTAGAACTACATTTTTGATACAGATGTTAGAATTTTGTCTCACGCATAATTATTTTTGTTTCAATAATGATTTTTTTCTGCAATTAAAGGGAACAGCTATGGGGGCTGCCTTTGCGCCCTCATATGCCATTATGTATATGGGATTTTTTGAGAAATTATTCATTTATCCTACTTCCTTTTATAGGAAAAATGTAATATTCTATAAGCGATATATTGATTACCTCTTTTTGATATGTAGGGGTGACATTACTGAATTTTTTGAATTTGATAATTTGAGTAATAACAATCATGGTTTGACTTTTTCTTTTGAATATAGTAGGGACCAAATCAATTTCTTAGATATAACTTTATATCATAAAGATGAAAATATTGGTTTTAGACCCTATAGAAAAGATACTTCAGTAAGTATGTTTTTACATGCGGAGAGTATGCAGCCCGAACATTTAATACGGTCATTACCTTTGGGTGAATTCCAAAGAATTTTTGACCATACGAGTGATGAAAATGAGAGACATCAGGAATTAAATGATGTGGAATCTAGGTTGATTAAGAGGGGTTATAATAAAGATCATCTATTAATATGTAAAAATAAAGTATTAGGTATCGCTCATCAGATTGAACATTGGAAAGTGGGTGGAAAAAAGGAGAGACAGAAGTTTTTTGTATCTAAGATGACAGGAATAAATAATGAAGAAATTAATGAAGAAAAACTATTCTATGTTACAAAATTCTCACCTTTATCTGAGGAATTAACGAAAATTGTGAGGAAATATTGGCATTTAATTTATGAGGATGAAAACATAGGCCATTTATTTCCTAAACACAACTTTTTCATATAAGAAAGGGAAAAATTTGAAGGAGTTATTAAATTATAACCCCTCTAAAAAAGGTGATGAAAGAGTGAGTCTTTCATTAGGTACCTATCTATGTGGGAATGGTAGCCTCTGTGGGAAAGCTAGTAATATTACTAGGATTAATGGTATTACATTCTTTCCAAAATATCGCTTTAATTGTAGATCAGTAGGGGTAGTTTACATTTTGGGTTGTTCTTGTGTGAATGTATGGTACATAGGACAAACTAAAAGAATGGTTCGAATCCGCATTTTGGAACATCTAAAAGATATTAAAGGAAAACAACGGGATATCAAATCAAATATCTCTACCTGATGTCTCCCTAAAATCCTGTTATGTGATACAGCCTCAAAAAAACATAACCGCAGCTTTAAAAAAAAATTCACTATTCTCTTTTACTGCTTAGGCTTCATACTTTTCCATACTGTTTGACTTTCAGTTTTAAAACCAAGATGAAAACTGTCTAGTCGTCTCTTAAATAATGATGTCACATCTGCCATAGCTCTTGCTGAAGATCCTAGGAGGTTTCCTCCCCCAAAGTGACGTAAACACTGCCTTATTTGCATGCTGTACAGAATCCCAGTGATCCTCCCACATTGTGATGTCAACACTGCCTTTCCCAGCCCACTGTTAACCTAATAAATGGACTAGGTGCTGTGTGGAACTCCTTTTCTGTGTTAACAAATCTGGTCGACTCTATTCATGTGAAGCACTTCTTCACCAGCGTTTTGCTACTTCATAAGTAAGGTAAGTCTTATTACTTCTTAATAGTGCATCCTAAATGTAATTTGTCCCTGTTTCTATGCCTCCCTAGCCCTGATATTGTGTCCTCCCAAGTTTTTAATTGCACATTAGTGGAGTTATCTTTTTCTGTTTGTAAGGGTGCCACGTGCTTCCCTTTTGCAGCTGCATTTTTAGCTTAGCCTACTTATTTTCATTTTGATCCAGGGTTTATATTTCCCCAGTTATGTTTAATGCTTGATGAGTTATGGTGGATACTATTTGCTAACAGAAGGGAATAAGAGAAAGTGGAATGTGTGTGTGTGTGTGTGTGTGTGTGTGTGTGTGTGTGTGTGTGTGTGTGTGTGTGTGGTGGGGGCTGCTTACAAGCCAAAGCAGAGTGCTCTCCAGGGGAAAATGAATATTGGCTCAAACAGGTAGACACATACTCAAAGTTAACTGTAGCTGTTTGCAGACAGTTCAGACCCGGACTGCGCTTTTCCGTTTGTGCCTTTGTCTCACTTCTATGTATGGCTTTGTCCTAATTTCTTGCGCTGAGGTTCATAGGTATTTCAGGATCAATTTATCCTTGCTTTTGAACCAGATTTCTCTGCTTGGTTAGTACACTGCTATAAAATGTAAAAATCTAAATCATTGTAGAAGTAAAGCAGTGTGTGTGTCTGTGTGCGTGTGTGTATGCACTTCCATAATTTTAAAAATTGACTCAAAAAAGCATGTGGGTGTTGTCATGCAAGTCTAAAATATTTCAAGTTTATAGTGCATCATTTGTTAGCTATTTAAACAGGAAGGGAAAAAAAGTGGCAGACTGCTTTGCAAAGCAGGGATTATTGCCAGTGCTATGTAGCTTGGTTTTAAATTTGACAGGAGTAGTGCAACAAAAAAAGTCTCCCACTGTAAGGAGGAAAAGACCGACAAGCAAACAGTACATTACTCTGGTCACCTGCTGTGACGAGCTGTCAATCACATGCAGATAATGGGTCAAATTACCCTTGGCTCTGACAGCTAGGGAAGGTAGGTGTGAAGTGGGAGGGGAGATTCCTTGAAGAGCTAGACTTCAGCCTTCACAAAAGAAAGCAATTTAGCATTTCTAAGATGAAAGGGCTAGAAAATGCACCTTTCAGTTCTGTTCTATAGCATTTGCACTGCTTGTGTTTTAAGTGGTCATTGAAAAAGGATAACATTTTAACCAAAAGTAGGGGATTTTAAGACTGCAGTGAATGTCTGTTAAGTCAATGAAGTGACAGCAGCTTAAGGCAAAACGTGGCAGAGCTGATGCAATTTTTTCGAGACAAATAA
Organism: Protopterus annectens; assembly: GCF_019279795.1. Lineage (NCBI taxonomy): Eukaryota > Metazoa > Chordata > Ceratodontiformes > Protopteridae > Protopterus > Protopterus annectens. The sequence continues at coordinate 943,904,134 of NC_056727.1, forward strand.
TGCATTCTGGGATACTTAGAGGCAGAGTAAACAGTCTGAATTTTTTCAATATGCCAGACCCCATGTGGTCAGAGTCAGAAATTGCATCTAAAAATATCTAAAAAGCTCAAAATAGTCTCAGAGTGCTATTAAAATGTAGGAAACATCAAACCATGATGAAATTAATATGTTTTTTGAGTCTGAGGGCGCGGTTGTCCTTTAAAAATCATAATGCACGAGTCCTGTGGCCAAGCACTTTCTTGAAAAACATGGTAGTTGCCCTGATAGTTTAAGGTTTTGTATTTTGGGCAAACCTTTTTGTTCTGAAAGTGGGAGAATTTATATTCAAAGATTATTGGAATTAGAAACTAGAATGATTCTAAAGTATAACACACTGAAGCCTTATGGGTTAAATTTGGAATTGTTTGAATTATCTATATGCATATAGTTAATATTATAGGATATGATTTCTTTATAATTAATTTATAAAATTTCTTAAATTAGATAATTTTGTTTATTTACTTTATTTTATTTATGTATGTAGTTAATAATTTTGATATTAATTTTATATTTACTCTATATGCACTGGAGATATATTATTATAAGGCACCTTTATAAAATTGTGGTTAAAAAATTGTATTTAAATAATTAAATAATTAAATAATGGTATTTCTTATATATAAAAAAATAAAAAAAATGATGCGACTACTTTAAAACTTGACTGATCAATTAAGTGAGTAATTAATGTGAGAATTGTGTGCTAATCAACACTACTGTGTGTGTATTTAAACTGTTGGTAGCACATTGTGTTCATGATCCTTTGAAGGCGAAAGGCCGAGGTACCAGATCGTAATAAAGAAGAAAGAAACTACTGGTTCTAGTGTTGGTTTGTGTTTTTTCCTGAACTATTGATTGCCTTTTTGACTGTGTTTGGATATTTGGTCTTTCTTTTATACCTTAGTAAATCCGTTTGTTGTTGGGATGCGGTAGTTGGAGGCGAAGACATTGTTTTTTGCCTTGAATCGGTTGTGCAAAGAACTTCCTTGGAAGCCAGTGCCTGCATAGTGGCTCAGGACCCAACCGAAGCAGAGACAACCGAGGGATCAGATGAAGCATTTCACGGCGGAATACCGGACTCCAAAAGGGTCACAGTAGAGACCTGCGAAGGAAACTAGTCGGGCATCAGGGGCTGCAAATGTGCCTTACTGAATTCCTGAAAACTGATTACTTGCATCTGGGATGGGTCGTCTGAAGGCTTAACTTTTTGTGGTCTGTCCCTTTCTTTATCTTTTTGTTTTTTGGGAATATCCACAGACTGCTGACCGACAGATGCCATTTCATAATGCGAGGAACTACTTCGAAAATGCCTGGCTACAAATTCAGCTCTACGGCAAATAGTCCTAGAATTGAAAAATGCGCAGAACAGACAACGGGGGACGTTGTGGTCTGGGCCTAGACAAGTAACGTACAAGGTATGAAGTCTCAGGTGTGGTATTTATTTTCCACAGCAGAGACAATTTACTTTTTCAGACATCGGTTAGTGCAAGAAAAAGGTCCCGAATGGGGTAGTTCGCTTTAGTCGTTTTCAGATTCAATTTCCACTCTGGCAACAACCAACCAGCACACACGCAAACAGCTTTTGCTTTGGGCTCCACAGTAAGAAAGATGATGTAATGTGCCAGCTGCTCTCCTTTATACCACTGACCACCTGATGTCAGTCCACAGGCGACAGCAGTCGGCGTAGGGGAAAAGCTTGACTCTGGTATACAGACCGACCGAGGGCTATCCAGCAGGGATAACCCACAGGTGACGACTGCAACAGTGAAATACGAAGAACATTATTCATTCTCCAGAGTGATGTACAAGTCGCCCATTCTCTAAATAAGCAATAGCCCACAAGTGGGTGTAGGTAATGCTGGATTTACCCACAGTTGATGTGGTTTGATGAGGCCAAAGCTAGAGTGATCAAAGGCAACTGTGGGTAAATCCAGCATTACGCACATCCAGTCATGGGTTATTGCTATGATACAAAGACATTTAAGAAAAAATTGCTTACCTTTCTTAAATAATCTTTGTATAATGACACTGTAGTGTTCCTCAGTGTTTCTCCTTTCTTCCAGGTCTTCTGATGTACTACACACGAGAACAGGACTTGCGTTTCCACATTTGTATAGTTCATCAGTGGTGTTCAACAGAAACAGACTCCACGTTGGCATTATTTTTCCTTTTAGTAAAATATGGCCAAAACTGAGCAGAAAAACAAGAAAAATCAAGTACGTTTCTGCTGCTTTAATCTTGTAAAACATACTCAAGTTTTCTTGCATTTGACCTGCAACCCGTAGCATATATTAACAGAAAAGTCTGGCCGCTGAAGGGTACTTCAGCAGTTGGACATTCTGTTAGTATATTCTTGATTTACAATGGGCTGGTTGGGCTGTCCAATGAGCATGCCCCTCCCCCTTTTTTGTTACTACTACTACTGAAGTCACTGTATAATTAAAGGACAATGGGATTCTATTATTAAATGCTCAACTTCTGTCCTTTTTCTCTTTATTTACTCTCCCTGCTACTGAATGAATACAGCATTTAAAATGTTTTAAATCAACTCACTCCACTAGAACAGTACCTTACTGTACCTGTGGTAGTTTGACTTTCAAAAAACCTATGTCACCTATTAAAAGCTTTCTGTAGTCTCAAATTCATGTCAAGAGCAATGAATACAGGTAGTTTTCTGGCCAATTCCCTCCCCAAACTGACATCACCACGGCCACCCTACAAACCCATCCATGCCGTTATGTCACAGCTCCCTGGTCCTTCCCCTACCCATACAGAAAGTAAATGCTAAAACAAGAAAACAGCAAGAGTCAAGTCTCCTGCTGTGAGCTGTCAATCACAGCAGGTAACAGCTCAAATTACCCTTAGCACTTTGACAGCTAGGGAGGTTAGGTGTGAAGGGGATGGGAGACGAGTCAAAGCAGTAAAATTCAGGCTTGACAAGAGACTGCAATTTAGCCATTCTAAAAAGAAGAAGTAAAAAGCACTTTGAAAGGCTGTTCTGTGGCATTTGCACTGTTTGTGTTTTAAGTAGTCACTGGACGTCATGAAATGTTACTGAAAACTAACTGACAAAGACAGTAGTGTCTTCTTCTTCTTGTGTCTTTTCGGCTTTTCCCGGTTAGGGGTCGCCACAGCGGAACTCCGGTCCGCTAATGATTGGCAGTTGATTTTTATGTGCTGAGTTGCCAGCCCTGACGTACAACCTTCAACGACGCCCATTCACGCATGTCTCCCGCTACCGCAGCACCACCACCACGGATTGACAAAGACAGCAGTGTATGCACAGCAGTGTATGCATGTAAAAGCAATGCATTGATAGGAGCTTTAGGAAGAGAGAGACCTACGTGATTTAATTTACAGACAAGCACTGCATTGTGGGATACCTAGAAGCAGAATAATCAGAATTACTTCAAGATACCAGACTCCATGTGGTCAGACTCAAATTACACACAAAAATATTTAAAAACCTGTAAATAGTCCAGGAATGGTGTTAAAATGTAGGAAACACCAAACCATGACAAAATAAATCCGTCTGAGTCTGTGGGTGTGATTCTCCTTTAAATTTATCCTAGCTTACTGTAAGATGTGTAGAGATTCTTACTACAGCATACACACATTCTTAGACAAGCAATTACTTGCATTTCCATTCAGGCAAGCCAGAAAATGGTCCAGTTGGGTCAGTGCTCTACCCCAGTTAAATTTAACCTGGAGCCTAAACAGAAAAGAAAGTGTAGGACTAAAGATCAGAAAAAGAAGTTAAGCCATACCATAAAGTTCCATCTGAGTTGTTGATGATCTTCCAGTCATCACTGATGGGTTCGGTTCTGAGCCCTCTGAACCAAGTCGGCCTTATAAGAAGCTGCAAACCAAAAACTCTCGAGCCAAGCTGCTTCTCACAATGCCCTTCACTCAGTTACCTCAGATCAAGTTTGCATGCAACATACAGGAGAAAACAGAGGTCAGAGACCATCTCTGCGCAGAAACCCTGAAACACCACAAAGACCCAGAAGATCCACCAGGAGCCTTTGGCGAGGGTCGGTGGGAGGGTGTGATGACTGGAAGATCCAACAACTCAGATGGAATGTTATGGTAACACAACTTCTTTATCTAAAGTTGATAATCTTCTTCCTATTCATCACTGATGGGACAGAAACCCAAGCTACTTGGAGAACCTGGGTGGCCCTTATGGAAGAACATTCGTAAGAACCATTGAGCCAAAGGCAGCTCTTCCCCTGGAGATCAGATCCAACTTGTAATCCTTGACGAAGGTATGGGGTTTAGCCCAAATGGCTGCTGCAGAGATGTCATCCATGGAGGCCCTAGAGTAAAAGGCAACCAATGCTGCAATAGCCCTAGTTGGGTGAGCTTTGATTTGACCAAGCTTAGATTCATTCATAAGCGAATATGAGAAGCTAAGGCAATCCCGGAGCCATTTTGACAAAGTAACTTTAGATACTGCACATCCCATTCTAGGGCCAGAAAAGGAAATGAAAAGTTTGTCCGACTTGCGAAAGGATTTAGTTCTGTCCAGGTAGAAACGTAATTGTCTATGAACATCCAGTGAATGCAGGCAGTATTCTCCCTTGTTTGAATAATTTGGAAAAAATACAAGGAGCTCAATGGACTGGCTAACAGAAAGGTCGGAAACTACCTTGGGGAGAAAGGATGGGTTAAGTACGAAGTGATACTCTGTCCTTATGGAAGATCAGATAAGGGCTCTTGATACACAAGGCTTGCAACTCGGATATTCGCCTGGCTGAAGTGACCATCACCAGAAATAAGGATTTCCATAACAGGAATTTTGGACCACTTTGCAGCAGGCTCAAAAGGGGGTAGGGAGACTGAAGAACATGGGAGAGATTCCATAGCTTCACCGGTTGCTTGAAGGGAGGTCTGCTGTGGAAAATTCACAGAAAGGACCTTGAGACTTCTTGTGCCACATCTTTCCACTCCTCTGGTTCCTGGAGAAGAAAAGTACAGTTTTGTACCTAGTATAAATGTAGATGTTAAGAGTGTCTTCACTGCTGCAGTCATTACACTTGGGTTATCCTGCCGTCAGGCGGTCCCGCAGTCAGCCAGAGTTCCAAAGTCTTGGTCCGGCGTCGGTTGCTGTCGCTTCTTCGCTGACATCAGTGCGCCAGGGGTATACAAGATGCAGCAGATGACATTTTCTTCAGTTTTTATTGCCCCAGATGCCCCCAAATAGGTAGGCAATACATATTGCTAATGAAACATACAATAAAGGTAAAAACAAAACCTTTGGTTACCAGAAAATACACCACATAGGTAGTATAAGGTTGAAAGGTACAGATAAGTCCCAGCTAAGAAAGAGGGGATGGGGTGGGTAACCTGGACTGCAGCAGTGAAGACACTAACATCTACATTTATGGTAGGTACAAAACTGTACTATGTTCATAGTGTTTCACTGCTGCAGTCATCACACTTGGGTTGAATCCCAAAGCGGAGTTAGGTTGGCTGGTTCTATAGAGGATTTGGGGTGGCTATGAGGCCCTGCAGCACTGCACTGGCAAAGCCAGCTCTGGATCTAGAACAAAGAGGCAAGTGATAATGCTTGGTAAAGGTGTGCACTGAACTCCAAGTTGCAGCTTCCAAGATATCTTTGGTAGGTACACCTCTAAGGTAGGCAGTTGAAGTGGCTGTCGCCCTGGTGGAATGTGGCCTAATGTTACTAGGTACAGGTTTCCCATGCGGTGTGTAGCAGAACCGGATAGTGTCCTATCCACTTTGAAATGGTCTGCTTTGAAATAGCCTTTCCCTATGATCCTGCAGCAAATGCTACAAACAATTGCTCAGTTTTTCTGAAAGCTTTCGTTTTGTCCAAGTATACTGTCTGCGTATGTCCAAGGAATGCAGAAGTCTCTCCCCTTCATTCTGGGGATTTGGATAAAAAATTGGCAAGTGAATAGTCTGCTTAAGAGCCACACTGGATACCACTTTAGGCATAAATGAAGGGTTTGTTCTTAAGGAAACCCTGTTTTGGTGAAAAATGATGAAAGGCTCCACTGCCATTAGTGCCTGTAACTCAGAGACTCTTCGTGCTGAGGTTATTGCCAGAAGCAGAGCAGTTTTCCATGATACATACTTTAATTCTGCTGAATTGGCTGGCTCAAAAGGAGGTAAAGTTAGTTTTTCCAAGACAAAATTGAGGTCCCAAGTTGGTGTTGGTGCTCTCCGAGGCGGTCTTATCTTTTTAGCCCCTCTGGGGTACTGCTTTAGCAATGGATGAGAGAAAATAGGAGGATATGTGCTGTAATGAGCCAGAGACGTGTATCTTAATGGATGAAAAGGATAGTCCTTTGTCCAGCATCTCAGTTAAGTATTGTAATATCTGAGGAATATTTGGGACAAGAGGGTCAAAGCTTTGAGCCTGGTTCCAGGCACAGAATCTCTTGCACTTTTCTGAATAAGATTTCCTGGTGCTAGGCCTCCTGGCCTCAAAAATGACATCCATAACAGCTTTAGAGAGAGAGGTGTTGTCTCTGACTAATGAATCTGCCATGCAGCCAGGTTTAAGGTTTTGAGCTGACTGTGCAGGATCTGATTGTTTTGTTGAGTCAGAAAGTTCGGAGTTTGAGGTAAAATCCATGGTGGTCCTTGAGCTAAGTTCTTTAAGATTGGGTACCAGTGCTGGCATGGCCAGCCTGGGGCAATCAGGATCATCTGTGTTTTTTCTTGTCTAGCTTTTATGAGTATCTTTGAAAAGGAGAGGCAATGCTGGGAAGGCATAAATTTTTAGGCTTTTCCAGCTGAACGAGAGAGCATCCCCTTTCCATGCTTGTGTGTGATAAGTCCTTGTGCAGAATTTGTGTAGTTGGCAATTCATTGGGGAGGCAAAAAGATCTAAGTCTGGGCATCCCCATTTTTGCGTTATGCTGAATACTTGTGGATTTAATTTCCACTCGTGAGGATCCATGATGTTTCTGCTTAAGTCGTCTGCCAGAGTATTTTTCTTTTTTGGCAGGAATTGTGCTTGTAGACTAACTTGATAGGTTAGAGCTGTGTTCCACAAGGTCATAGCTTGTCTGCATAGGGGATAAGAATGAGTGCCCCCTTGCTTGTTTATGTACCACATAACTGTGGTGTTGTCTGTCTTTAATAATAGTTGTCCTGAATGCAGAAGGTCCTTGAAAGCTGTTAGGGCATTTTGTACAGACAACATCTCTTTTTGACTGATGTGAAGATGCATTTGGTCTGCGGTCCACTTACCCTGAATACATTTTCCTGCCATGTGTGCTACCCAGGCGTAATCCGAAGCATCTGTTGTTAGTGTCTGCCTGGCTGTGGGTAGAGTGAAAGGCTGTCCTTTGTTGAGGTGACATGCCTGTGCCCACCATCGAAACTCCTGCTATAGGCAGGGAATTAGTGGTATTACTACTTCCAAACTGTGACAGTGTTGAGTCCAAACACTTTTTAGGTACCACTGTAATATCCTCATATGCAGTCTGACATATGGAATTAGTAGCATGCAGGATGCCATGAATCCCAAGGCCTGCAAAATTTTTCTTGCAGGGAGTTGGGTTTTTGTTGCCATCAATTGATAGTACTGAGTCAGTTTTCCTTGCTTGTCTGGTGTGAGATAAGCCATCTGGGTCATTGTATTTAAGCTGGCACCCAGGAATATTATCTCTTGTGAGGGCACTAGTTTTGACTTCATTTCGTTTACTGTGTACCCTACGCAAATTAGCAACCTTTTTACAAATGCCAGATGCTTTAGAAGAATGTCCTTGCTTCTCTGCTTGAATAAGGCAGTCATCCAGGTACGGATATATTTGAATTCCTTTTTGTCTGCAAAATGCAATTACTGGTGCCAGGCACTTTGTGAAGACCCTGGGTGCAGTAGATAAGCCAAAGGGCAGTGCAGAGAATTGGTAATGCATTGAACCAGCTATGAATCTGAGGTATCTTCTGCAATTTTGTCTGATAGAGACATGCAGGTATGCCTCTCTGAGGTCCAAAGTAACAAGCCAAGCCTTCTTCCCCAGCATGGGAAGAAGCTGCTGTAGTGTCAACATTTTGAATTTCGGAACATCCAGGTAAGTATTTGGAGTAGAAAGGTCTAGTATGGGTCTCCAGGCTTTGTCCTTTCTGGGGACCAGGAAAAGTCTTGAGTAAAATCCTTGTCCTTGTTCCTGTTGTGGCACTTTTTGAATAGCTCTCATGTCCATGAATGCTGTAATTTGTTTTTGTGCCTCTGCCCATTGATTTTGTGGCAGGTCTGGCATTCCTTTTAGCCTTGGTAGAGTGTGAAAGTGGAACCTGTAACCTTGAGACAATATTCAGAACCCATTTGCCTTGGGTGATTATATGCCAATTCTGAGAAAAACGTGCTAATTTTCCCCCTAAGGGAGCTGCCAAAAGGTAAGTGCTTGGCATTCAAAGGGGGAAGTCATTGAGACTGTTTCCTGTAAGGTTGTGACTTGTCTTCACCTCCTTTTGGGGTTGAAGCACCCCACTGTCGTGGTCTGTAAAAGCCTTGGGGCTGAGATCTGCCTCTTGGGCGTCTGTATCTGCCTCTGTGGTCTGACACTGGAAAGGACCAATTCTTTGAAGGCCAATTTCTGCTAAATCGAGGTGGCTGTACCTGTAAGAAATCCTTCACTGTTTGCATAGATTTTGCTTTATCCTCCATTTTCTTTAATACCTCTTCTGCCTTAACACCAAATAAAATATCCTGCTGTAAAGGAGCATCCAATATTTTAGCCTTAACATGATCAGGTAAACCTTGTTCTTTTAACCAAGCATGCATTTGAATCACAGATCCTGTAACTGCTGCTCTACAAGAAGCCTCTAATGAATCAAAACCATATTGCAAAGTATGTTTTCCCACTTGTTCAGCTGCATGCAATAAATCCTGCATTTCCTTATAGTCAGGATGTTCTGAACTTGTAATCATTTTCTGTTTTAACAGAGACATTAAATATTGTTGGTATTTAAGCATGTGAAACTGGCAATTTAAATCTCTCACTGCTAAAGTTGCAGAAGTGTAAACTTTCTTCCCCAATCTGTCTAATGCTCTGGAATCCCTGTCAGAAGGAACTGGATTCTTAGCCGTGGAAGCCTTTACCCCTTTGGGACCCTGGGAAATAGTTTCTAGGTCAGCAGCAGGGTTTTGACAAAGAAATTTGAGAGAGTCAGGGACTCTGTAGTACCGGTCTGGCTTGACTGGAGCAGGGGGCAAAGAATCAGGATTTAAACTGCATTCAGAGAACACATCATCCACAATATCTAACACTGGCGGAATAGCAAGGGATCTGTGCTGAGGTAATAAAAGAAAGTCAGAGCCTTTTCTTGGATTCTGAGTAATCCTGGCCCTGCTGTTTCCCCAAAAGAATAATCCTCAGGAGAAGAGGCTGAAGGAATTGATTCTTCAGCGTCAGATTCCTCATAGGGGGTAAAGAGTATCCCTGGTCTGAAGAGGAATCAGAAGAAATGGAAACCTGGTCAGAGGAATCATAGTCTGCATCCTGCCTAGGCCTTTTATCAGGAGGGGGATGGGTACCCCTGATCAGAGTAATTAAGTCTTCAGCCATTTTGAGCATCTGTTTTTTAGGCATGGAGGCCTGCCCAGGTGAATGCTGTACTTGCTTCTTTGTCTTTAATGTAGTTTTAGATTTGGCTGTAGTTTTTATGGTAAGCTGTGAAGGGCTGAAAACACCCTCAAGAAGCCGATGCCTGCTCAGCGGCTCCAGACCCATCTGAAGGGTAAGTTTCCATAAGCCCAACACCTTGAGTATCCAGAGGCCTAGACATCTCCACGTGGGAGATGAAGGCAGCCTGTGGCTCTGAGGTAGCGGGTGTCAGGGGCTGCGAAAGCACCTCACTGAGCACCGGCGAACCAGTGACTGGCCAAAAAGAGGCTTAGTCAGTTTTGGGCCTCGGATGCCTGTCCTTATCCTGGTCTTTGCGTTTTTTGTGTATTCCTGTCGTCAGTTGTTCCGACGGCATGGTATAATTAAACCTTCGGCCAAAGTAATGGTGAGCAAAATCAAACCGACGTTTAATAGTGAGTTTGTTAAATCTAGCACAAAACTGACTAGTGACATCGTGGTCAGGGCCTAGGCATGGAATACAGAAAGAATAAAAATCCTTATGAGATATTTGCTTCCCACAAGAAATACAATTATTAACTTTTACTGACATCGGTCTGAGGCAAGAAAAAGTTTCCCCAACGGGGTACTTAACTTTATTGAAGACTTCGGTTCTGAAATTCGAATTGAAAATCTCAGGAGTCGGCCGACCACCACTTGCGAACTGCTTTTGCTTCGGGCACCGCGCGACAGGAAAGACTGAAGAAAATGGCATCGGCTACATCTTATATACCCCTGGCGCACTGACGTCAAGGAAGAAGCGACAGCAACCGACGCCGAACCAAGACTTTGGACCTCTGGCCGACTGCAGGACCGCCTGACTGCAGGATAACCCAAGAGTAATGACTGCAGCAGTGAAACACGAACATCGCTGAGGTTTGGAAAAACGTAGACCCACAGCAGACAAGGTCTTCCCGTCCTGTTTGCACCTGGCTAATGTATCCTTGACCTTAGCACTGAACAAAGCTGATGGTTCGAAAGGGGCATTTAAAAAGGTAGACTTGGGAGTCTGCGAGGTCAAAAATGCGCAAGCAGGCATGGCGTCTCATAACTACACCTGCACCCGCAGCTCTAGCCGCTCCTTCGGTTGTGTGGGACAGCAACCTCATGGATGAATTGCAGATTGAATCTAGGGTGGCAAGTTGGGAAGCAACTTTATCACGTGCCCCACCTGAAACCTGATCCAAGAGAGTTCCAGACAGCTCGGAGAGGAGATCTCTCTAGAGCCTCGTAAAATGTGCCACAAAGTTCAGAGAACTGACAGCAAAGGTCGCGGACGCAAATACTCACTTCCCTAAACTGTCCACCGCCCGGGATTCTCTGTTGGGCGGGTGAACAGCAGGAATTTCCTCCGCAAGGTCCTTTTTCGTGGCTGCTGCCACCACCATAGCGTCTACTGGTAAAACTCTCGATCAATGGGATTGATCCTCTGGAGGGGAGAGTATCTTATCTCCTGGAGACTGCCTCAACAGAGTCCGGGTTCTTCCATGCCCGCTGCACGATGAGCTTCACTAACTCATCGGGGGGGGGGGGGGTCACCCAAGTAGTAGATGTGGCTCAGAGGGAACTGGTGGAATGTCAGATGTAGGAGGATTGCTAGAAGTGAGCACCCTCTCCATCACCCGGAAAGCAGGCCCACCTGAAGAGGAATGGGAGCCCGGAACCGAAGGAGACCATTTTGGTATGGGATCACACCCCGCTCCACATGGTCTGCTACCAAGGACGGAGCCTCAACCAAAACAGGAGCGGGAGTCACCCTCGGTCCCGAAGACGGAACCGGCAACACAGCTGGAACAGAGGGTTCCACCCCCCCCCAAGCAAGAGATTGAGGAAGGGTGGGTTCCCATGGAACAGACCCAATGGGACCTCGTAGCCTCAGACATGGTTGTCAGCACAGAGGAAGGGGATCCTCTCACAGACATTGGAAATATGAGCCTCAGAACAGAGAGATCCAAGGGAGGAGAGTATGTAGGGGTCACCGGTGTAATAGAACCAAAGCCCAGAGTGGGATGGGGTCTAGGAAAATATGTAATTCCCCTGGCAGTCAACAGCTGATCAAAAAGGCGCACCACATCAAATTCTGAAACGCTCCTGGGTGAACCTTACTGATGCCCCTGAGGGGGAATCAGACAGTCCAAAAAGGGGCTGAAAGCTTGTCCGGCAAATGGATCCACAAACTGGGTGTACTGGGTCCGTGAATTAAAGAACGGCACCGACAATTCCAGTTTGGAAACTGGCGACACGGGAATGATCGGAACAGAGAACTGGCTCGGAGCAGACATCACAGCTGGGGTGGAGGTCAATAGCTGCTCCGAAGCTGTTGTCGGAATCAACGGAGCAGAAATAGGGGACATCGGTGCCGAGGTAGAGACAGGCAAACTGGTCGGAATAGAGGTTGTAGGAGTTGCCGAAATCAGAGCCAAATAGGCGCAGAGGTGACCTCGGTATGAATCACTGGAGCCAAACTCAGAGTAGACGTGGTCGGAACAGAGGAGGCCATACGGTGCTTGGTAGATGTCTTGTGGGCCTTCTGCTTATGGCTTTTGCCCCTATCACCGGCTGGTGAATAGGGGTCTTAACGAGGACGTTTCTTGTCCACAAAAGGAGGGGATGAGACATCCGATGCAGAAATAGCCTCTGAAAAAGGCAAAGGAAGCAGGCTCTTAAGAATCAACTTGTTGCGTCTTTCATTCAGCGTCTGCTGACTGAAGCTGACACATATCACAAGGAGGTTTCACCAATAAGTGCGGAACCCCCAAACAATACACACACCATGTAAATCATTATCCGGGAGTTTACCGCTGCAAGAGGAGCAGTGTTTAAACCCCGTAGTCCCTTTTTTTTCCGACATAACAGGAAACACACACACTAAAGTAGAAGAAAGTGTAGAGAGAGGAGAGGGAAATACCAACAATGGTATTGGGAATACCACAAGGGTAAAATGGCCAATACCAGCAATGGTACGAAAAGAAATACCTGTGGGTAAATAGAGAAAAATTAGCAAACTGACAGAAAAAATTCACAAATACTTATAAAATTTTGAAAAATATAACACTTAGCTGGAGAGCACGGTGAAATGCTGCTATATGGCTGCACGGCAAATGAGATCTGGGGTAAGTGAATGAAGGGCATTGTGGGTAGCAGCTTAGCTCATGAGTTTTTTGTGCACGCAAGCTTGGCACAAGGCCGACTCGGTTCTATGTTGTCTATCTTCATTTATCCTTGCAGTACGAGAGACTGTTCAGACACTCAGAAGCGGCTCAGCCATAACAGCTAGCACAAACCAAAAACTCTCGAGCTAAGCCCCTCCCCAAAATGCCTCTTTCTAGATTACCTCAGATACAGTTTGCAGCTATAAAGAAAGATAAGGAAAGAGAGACATACAACTGAAGATGCTTTGTCCAAGCTCATGCATGAAACAAATCACCAGGACTAAAGTCCATTCCTCCAAGGAGTCTGATGGAGGGAGGAGGAGGGCAGGGTTGTCAAGTATAAATGAAAACAGACAACACACATGCAGCATTATATGGTTAAGTCCACAACCTCTATCAGATGTTGTCAATCTTCATTTATCTTTGACGTATGGGACACAGTCCCCAGTCACCTTGCATCTTGGGAGATGTTATGGAATGATATTCCTGAGCACCACAGAACCAAATCACCCTCTTACCCTGCAGACAAATCCACTTTGTAATGCGTGACAAAGTTATGTGGAAAAGACCAAGTTGCTGCTGCACATACGTCTTCCATGGAGGGCTTAGAGTGGAACACAGCAGAGGTGGCTCTAGCCCTTGTAGACTGCACTCTAACTGGGGCTAGTAATTGAAAATTTCTCTTACTGTAGATAAAGTTGACATATTCTCTTAGGTTCATAGGTTCATACTAGGCTATCTGCCCAAGGGCATTTATAAGCCTAGCCCATAGTTATGTGGCTTTCGCCACCCCTTTAGTTTGAATAAAAACTATGCCTATCATTTTGCTGTGCCTCTGTCAAGCAGTGACACTGAAGTAATCCCTGGGGTATATCTGCAATCTCCCATCCATTGGTCAAGATTCCTCTTGAACAAGGCCAGAGAGGTGCTCTGCCTCACATGTACCGGGATTTTGTTCCACAGCATAGGGAGTCTCTGGGTGATGAATCTGTCCCTCCAGCACGTTCTATTTATAACCGTGTCAAGGTTTAAGTCTCCGCCCTTGTGGTTCTGAAGGATCTAGATTTTTTGAGGTGAAGCATATTCATCAAATCTGGGTTTGGCATGGCCTTATATGTCAGGCACAGGTCACCTCTGAGCAAGCGGTATGAGACTGAATAGAGCTGGAGTTCTTTCAGTCGGGCAGCATAACACATATTTTTGAGACCCTTTATCCTTTTGGTGAGGAACTTTTGGGGCCTTTCAAGCTGCAGCAGGTGTCTGGTCAGATACATTCCGAACGGGGCATTGTACTCAATCATAGGTCTAATGAGTGATGAGTACAGGGGGACGATGACCTCCCTTGATCTAGATGCGAATCCCTTCATGATCAGGTGGGCGATATAGAAGGTTTTCCTAACTACTTTAGCAACATGAGTGTCAAACGAAAGGCTAACCACTTAGATAATGTGACATTTGAAACTGGTTTAACTCATGGAAGGACCTGAAAAAGAAACAAACTGGTATGGCTTCCTGAAATTTTTAGTTCTGTTGAGATAAAAGGGCAATGAGTCTGTGAACAACTAACAAGTGTAAGCAATATTCTCCCTTGTTAGAGAAATTAGGGAAGACGACTGGTAATTCAACTGACTAAGGTTAGTTTCGGATAATACTTTTGGGAGAAAGGATGGACTGGTTCTTAGCGATGCTCTGTCCTTATGAAAAATCAAATATGGAGGTTCAGGATAACGAATGAATCTCTGAAATCCTTCTAGCGGATGCATTGGGTACCAAGAAAATGGTCTTCAAAGAAATTTCAAATCACATGTAACAGTCAGCTCAAAGGGCAATGGACAGTACAGTTTTGTACCTACCATAAATGTAGATGTTCGAGTGCTAATACAGCTGCAGTCATAACAGATGGGTTTTCCTGCCGTCAGGCGGGTCCTCGGTCGGCTGAATTCCAAAGTCTTGGTCCGGCATCGGTTGTCGTCGCTTCTTCCCTGACGTCAGTGCGACAGGCGTATAAGAACCAAACGACACCATTTTCTTCAGTTTTTCTTGCCCCAGATGTCAGGTGCCCCCAGAAGGAAGGCAAAACATAAATTTATGTAAAACAGCAAATGCAATATAATCAAATAAAAACAGTAGTTGCAAGCAAATACACCATAAAAGAATAGCCCAATGAGGTTGTATGAGGAGGTGTTAGCCATAAGGCCTGTCCCAAGAGGGGAAGGAGGGAGGGAAACCTGGACTGCAACTGTATTAGCACTCTAACATCTACATTTATGGTAGGTACAAAACTGTACTATGTTCATCGTGCATACAGCTGCAGTCATAACAGATGGGTAGAATCCCAAAGCTAATAAAGGGGTGGTAGGCATTAAGTGAAACTAGGAGGAGCCAGGATGCCCTGCAAGACTGCAGTGGCAAAGCCCGCTCTAGTTTTGAAGTATAATGGTAGGTGATGGTGCTTGGAGAAAGTATGTACAGAACTCCAAGAGGCTGCTTCCAAATTATCTTTGGTAGGGACCCCCCTGAGATAAGCTGTAGAGGTAGCTGTGGCCCTTGTGGAATGAGATCTGATGCCTGTAGGTGCAGTTTTGCCATGAAGAGAGTAACAAAAGCGTATGCAGTGAGCTATCCATGTCTGTTTGGAAATAGGCTTCCCTTGAGCACCTGTAGCATAAGACACAAAGAGTTGCTCTGACTTTCTGAAAGGTTTTGTTCTGTCCAAGTAATAGCGGAGCTGTCTGTGAATGTCCAAGTAATGCAGTAACCTCTCCCCTTTGTTTTGTGGATTAGGGTAAAAGGTAGGTAAGTGGATAGCCTGATTCAAGGCTACCCTGGATACTACCTTTGGCATAAATGAAGGATTGGCTCGTAAGGAAACTCTGTCCTGATGGAAAATGATGAAAGGCTGCACAGCCATGAGGGCTTGTAGTTCCGAAACCCTGCGTGCTGAGGGGATAGTTAGAAGGAAGGCTGTTTTCCATGACAAATATTGCAGATCTGTTGAAGCAGCTGGCTCAAAAGGAGGCAGGGTTAGTTTTTCTAGAATGAAATTGAGGTCCCAAGCAGGTACTAGTTGCTTCCTTGGGGGTTTTATATTCTTAGCCCCTCTGAGGAACTGTCTTGAGAGGGTGGGAGAATAAAGGAGGATCAGTGTTGTACTCTGATGGAGGAGAATGAAAGTCCACCGCTTAGCAGCTCGGCTAGGTACTGTAGTGTTTGAGTTAAGTGCAGTATTCCAGGATTCTGACCCTTTTTCTGATTCCAGACACAAAACCGTTTCCATTTTGCGGAGTAGGCTTTTCTAGTAGACAGCCTTCTGGCCTCCAAAATGACATCCTGTACCTCCTTGGAGAGTAGGGTCTGCTGTGAATTCAAGGAATCCTCCATGCGGCTAGATTGAGTGTTTTCAGCTGACTGTGAAGAGTTTTGAAGTTGTGCCGAGTCAGTAGAAGAGGCATTAGAGGCAGGATCCATGGTGGAGAATGCGTCAGGCTCCTCAAGAGTGGGTACCAGTGTTGTCTTGGCCAGTCTGGAGCAATGAGAATCATCTTGGGTCTGTCTGTTCTGGTTTTTAATAGAACTTTGGGCAGCAGAGGAAGAGGTGGAAAGGCATAAACTGTTATTGTCCAACTGAAAGAGTGTGTGTCCACTTTCCAGGCCTGTGGGTGAAAGGTCCTTGAGCAGAATTTTGCCAATTGGTAATTTCTGTGGGAGGCAAAGAGATCTATGTCTGGCCTTCCCCATGCTTGAATTATCTTTGAAAAAACTTGAGGATGCAGCTTCCATTCGTGTGGATCTGTCATATTTCTGCTTAGGTTTTCTGCCAGCGTGTTTTCCTTGCCTGGCAGGAACTGTGCTTGTAGCTCGATTTGCAATTCCAGAGCCATGTTCCAAAGAGACACGGCTAGCCTGCATAGGGGGTATGAATGGGTTCCTCCCAGTTTATGTACCACATTACTGTGGTGTTGTCTGTCCTTATCAATAGCTGGCCTGGATGCAGCAGGTCTTTGAAAGCTGTAATAGCATTTATTACTGCTAGCATTTCCTTTTGGTTGATGTGTAGGTGCTTTTCTTTTTGGGACCATTTGCCCTGAATGCACCGACCTGTCATGTGCGCCCCCCAGGCGTAATCTGAGGCGTCTGTTGTGATGACTTGATTTGCTTGAGGCTTGCAGAATGGTAAGACCTGTGTTTCTTTGGTATGCTTGAATACACCACAGAAATTCCTTTTGAAGACATGGAATCAGTGGTATTTTTGTTTCCAAACTGTGGCTGTGTTGAGACCATAGGTTTTTTAGGTACCATTGAAGTTTCCTCATATGCAGCTTTGCACATGGGATTAGTAGGATGCAAGATGCCATGAATCCCAGAGCCTGCAGGATTTTCCTTGAGGTCAGCCTGGTGAATGCTGCCAGTTTTCTGAAGTATTGAGTTAGTTGCCCTTGTTTCTCTGGCGTGAGGTAGGCCATCTGGGTGTTTGCATCCAAGCTGGCACCCAGGAAAATTATTGTTTGAGAGGGTATTAGTCTTGACTTCTTTTTGTTGACTGTGTATCCCAGAGATTTCAACAACTTTATTACAAACGCCAGGTGCTTCAGAAGTATGCGTTTGCTGTCCACTTGGATCAGGCAGTCGTCCAGGTATGGGTATATTTGTAACCCTTGAAGTCTGCAGAAGGCAATTACTGATGCCAGGCATTTCGTGAACACTCTGGGTGCAGTAGATAAGCCAAAGGGCAATGCAGAGAATTGATAATGGGTTGAACCTGCAAGAAATCTGAGGTATCTTCTGCAATCTTGTCTGACTCGGACATGCAGGTATGCCTCCTTGAGGTCCAATGTTACCAGCCAAGACTCCTTGCCCAGCATGGGAAGAAGCTGCTGTAATGTGAGCATCTTGAATTTTGGCACAAGTAAAAATGTGTTTAGGATGGATAGGTCCAAAATAGGTCTCCAATCTTTTCCTTTTCTTGGTACCAGGAATAGTCTGGAATAAAAACATTGACCCTGTTCTTGTGCAGGTACCTCTTGAATAGCTTTCATGACCATAAGATCTGAAATTTGTTTTTGTGCCTCTGCCCTTTGATAGTGTGGCAGGTTTGACATGCCCCTCATTTTTGGAAGGGTGTGAAAGTGGAAAATGTAGCCTCTGTCTATAATGTCCAGGATCCATTTGTCTTTTGTGACAATATGCCAATTTTTTGAAAATAATGCCAGTTTTCTGCCTAAAGGTGCTGCCATTTGAGCCTTGCTTGGCATGCAAAGGGGAAAGTCATTGGTACTGCTTTCCGAATGGCTGTGAACTACCTCACCACCTCTTTGTGTAGGTGTTTGCCATTGTCTGCCTCTAAACTATCCTTGAGATTGCCCTCTACCCCTCGGGCGCCTGTATCTACCTCTTTGGGGTCTGTCCGTGACTGGAAAGGACCAATTTTTGGAAGGCCAATTTCTACTGAAACGTGGAGGTTGTACCTGTAAGAAATCTTTCACTGTTTGCATTGATTTTGCCTTTTCCTCCATTTTCTTTAATACCTCTTCAGCTTCAACACCAAACAAGACATCTTTTTGCAGAGGTGCATCCAGTAATTTAGCTTTAACATGATCTGGTAAGGTTTGCTCTTTGAGCCAAGCATGTCTACGTATGACTGATCCTGTAACAGCAGCTCTACACGAGGCCTCTAAAAGCATCAAAACCACATTGCAAGGTATGTTTACCCACTTGTTCGGCACTGTGTAACAAATCCTGCAACTCCTTCAAGTCTGGTTGTTCAGGTTGTGACATTTTGCTTTTTAACTGTGATAACAGAAACTGTTGGTACTTTAACATATGAAACTGACAGTTTAATGCCCTCATAGTTAAGGTGGCCGAGGTGTATACCTTTTTCCCCCCACCTTTATAAAGCTCTGGAATCTCTCTCTGAAGGTAATGGAATTTTAGCAGTGGAGGCCTTAATTCCCTTGGGACCCTGTGAAATAGTTTCTGGGTCAGCCGCATGGGTTTTGTATAGAAACTGGTGTGACTCAAGAACCCAGTAATACCGGTCAGGCTTGACTGGAGCTGGAGGTAGAGAGTCTGGATTAAGGCAGGCCTCCGAATACACACCATCAAGTATGTCTAAGACAGGAGGTATAGCCAGAGGCCTGTGCTGAGGGAGCAAGAGGAAATCCCTAAGCCTTTTCTTGGAGTCTGAGAACTCTTGGCCTTCCCAGTGGAAGTGTTCCCTCAAGGTATGTAAAGTTTCCCCAAAAGGGTAATCCTCGGGGGGGGGGGGAGACAGAGGGAATGGACTCCTCTGCATCAGAATCTTCAAAGGGGGAGTAAGAATGTTCCTGGTCTTCAGAATGTTCTGAAATAATGGAGGCCTGGTCCGAGGAAGGGTATTCTTCCTCCACTCTGAACCTTATGTCTGGGGGGGGGGGGTGTTGAGAGCCCCTGCTAAGAGTAATCAAATCCTCAGCCATTTTGAGCATCTGCTTTTTAGGCATGGGGCCTTGAGAATGGCCCTGTGTAGCTTGTCTTTTAGTATGCATGGCTGCTTTCGACTTAGTGAAAGCCTTGATGGAAAAATAAGTGGAAGGCCTGAAGACACCTTGAGAGGTGGCAGGCCTGTCTAAACTCTGAGTTTCACCGCCAAGAATGGCTTCGGTATCTGTAGTCGGGGTGTGGGCCGAAGAGCCTGTGACCTCGGGCACTGAAGACACCGCTAAGGAAGTGTCATCGGTAGTCAGGGGCTGTGTAGGCGCCTCACTGAGAACCGGACCACCTGTAGTCGGCTTTGGCGTGGTGTCGGTAGAAGTCGCGGATCTCTTATGTCTATCCTTATCTTTGCGTTTTTACTTAAAACTGGAGTCTGAGTATCAGACGACATAATGTAGTTAAATTTTTTGCCAAAGAAGTGTTGGGCGAACTCCGCCCGACGCTTAATAGTGTGTCTGTTGAATGTAGCACAAAAACGACAGGCCGAGACGTCATGGTCTGGGCCTAAGCAAGGAATGCAGAGGGAATGTAAATCCTTATGCGGTATTTGCTTCCCACATGAAATGCAATTATTAACTTTGTCTGACATCGGTCTGAGGCAAGAAAAGTTTCCCCAACGGGGTACTTAGCTTTTAAGAAGACTTCGGTTGAAAAATATTCGTAATCTCAGGAGCTGGCCGACCGGCACTTGCAAACTGTTTCTGCTTCGGGCACCGCGCGGAAAGAAAGACTGGAGAAAATGGCATCGGCTGGTTCTTTTATACCCCTGTCGCACTGACGTCAGGGAAGAAGCGACGACAACCGACACCGGACCAAGACTTTGGAATTCGGCCGACCGAGGACCCACCTGACTGCAGGAAAACCCATCTGTTATGACTGCAGCTGTATGCACGATGAACATCAAAGACTGCAAAACCATTGTGAGATCCCAAGGGATGAGAGGGTCCCTATAAGGAGGCTTTAATCTTAAGGTTCCTTCAGAAAAACCTTACACAGCCTATGTGAGATTAACAAATGTTCTTCAAACTCTCATGTAAGCTAGAAGGAGCAGCAAGCTAAACTTTGAAGGCAGAAGCAGTGGCTCTCTGTTTTGAAGAGTATAGTCAAATATTGAAAAACCTTTTCAACTGGTGCCAAAAAAGGATCAAATCCATTATCATGTACCCAAACAGAAAATATTTTCCATCTACTGAGGTAGAGCTCCCTAATGGAAGAGTTATAGGAAGCAAACAAAATTTGTCGAACTGGAGAAGATAAGTTATTTTGCCTGGCAATCAATGGAACTGGAACAACCAAGCTGTAAGCTTGAGGTTTTTCAGGTGGGAGTGAACTAGTCCCAGAGGATGGGACAAGGAGACCTGGATCCAGGTCCAGAGTCCATGGACGTTGAAGTAGACAAAGGCCAATGAAAGGGGAACCAAACTTTGTGAGGCCAGAATGGGGGAATGAGAATCACCTTGGACTTCAACCTTATGGCTTTCTTCAAGAAGAAAGGTATTAGTGGAATGGGGGGGAAGGCACAGAGTAGTCCCGAGGGCCAATTGTGAAGGTGAGCGCCTCTCAGGGAAGACCCCTGTGGGGGATTAGGCCAAAGCAGCACTGCACTTGTTGTTTAGGGGTGATGCAAACAGGTTACAGCAAGGCTGGCTCCAGTGACGGAAAATCTCTTTCACCACTATGGGATTGAGACAACTCGCAAGGTAGGAGAATGCATCTGTGCAATTTGTATCATCACATTCAAGCTCAGTGGGATGTGCGCTGCTACCAGAAAGCAGTTTGAAGACATCACCCATTGCCACACCCTGAGAGCTTCTCAACACATGGGGTAAGACTTCATTCTGCCTTGTTTGTTGGTTGATGTAACAGACTACTGACATGTTGTCTGACTGAATTGCAATCGTTCCTAAAGGGAGGACAGTTGGAAAGGCTTGCATGAGCACTGTCCTCCGTTCCGGAAAATAGATATGTAGATTGGCCTCTATTGGGGCCCAAGTGCCTTGGACTGTTCTTCCCAAATAAAGCCCCCCCCCCCCCCCACTACACCTGATCTGGGTGGCTTTCACGGTCACAATGGCCTTGGGTTGGGGTGAAACAAATGGTTGGCCCAAAAGAATTTCTTCAGATTCCATCCACCAAGATAAGTCTCTCTTGCAATGGTTGGTAATTTGGATGAGAAGAGTCTGGTGTTGAGTGAGGATGGGCCATTGGGGAAGCAAGAAGCCACTGCAAAATACTCATGTGAAACCTTGCTAGCGGAACCGATGTGATGGCCACTGCCATGGATCCTAGAGCCTGCAGAACTAAGTGTACGAACATTCATTGTTGAGAATAATATCCACCTGGTAACTTATCTTCTGCAATCTATGAACAGGAAAGGAGGCTAAGCAAAAGGTTGTATTCAGGCAGGCTCCTATAAAATCCAATTGTTGGGTCAGACTTGGCGAGATTTACCATTATTCTTTAAACGAGAACAAATGGGTAGAGTGAAATCTCTTGTCTGTTAGAGTAGATGCCTGGTAGGAGTGGTAAGCAGCCAGTTGTTCAAATCTAGAAATATTTAATCTGTGCAGTCTCAGATGAGCTGCTACTGCTGCCATACACTTGGTGGACACCCAGGGGGCTGTGGTGAGACAGAAGGGCAGAGTTCTGACCTACTGCCATGCATCCAGCCAGAAGCGGAGGAACCTCCAGGAGAGCTTGTCCATTTTTATGTGGTTAGTGTGTGTCCTTGAGGATTACAGAGCACATCCAATTGTCTTTTCCTGAGAAGAGGAGAATAGAGACTGAACCATGACCATCCAAAATTTTGTTTGCTGAACAAACTTGTTCAGAATACTGAGATCCAAAATTGGTCTCCAGTCGCGTGTCTTTTTGGCACCAAAAAGAATCTTGAGTAAAATCTGGATCCTATCTATTCTGTTGGGACTTCGTAGAGGACTCAAGCAGCTTTTGAATTTCCAGAGCTGCCTGATCCCTCTGAATGGGTGGAACACTGGGTATTCTTGTTTTTGTGGAGAGAATGAAGGGAATGTCATATCCTCTGACAATGATCCTTAGCACCCAAGTACCTGTGGTTATTTTTTGCCAGGCTAGTGGGTATAAGGATAGTCTTCTCCTAACTGCCTCCAGAAGCAAGCAATTGGACCTTCTTTGAAGGAGCGCTGGTAGGGTTTTCCCTGAGCGTCTCTGGAACCCGGATTCTATGGGCCACCTCTGCCTCGAGGTGGGTGTCTTCCATTATAGCTTGCCCTCCTCCCCAAGGGGAGTCAGTACCATGTGTGTCCTGAAAAGGCCCTTGGGTTTTCTCTAACAACATTTTTCAGCTTCTCTGGTTCCTGGAATAGGAGCATTGGGAAGCAGAGCAACATACACCCATGGCAGACCGGTTTTTCCATCCTTTTCGCATGTGGCCAGGGTATCTTTCATGGAATCTTCCCCTTTATGGTACCAAACCGGGCGCTGACAAATGAAGACTTAAATGGCTCCGCAAATTCACACAAGAGCATCCAGTCATGCCTCCTTTGACTACAAGGGAACACACTGCCCCAGTCATCCCTTCGGCTACATGTGCAATACGTTTTATGGACGAGTTACAGATAGACTCCAGGATGGCAAGCTGGGAGGCCACTTTATCCTACACCTCAGACAGCTCTTGCAAGGGTATCTGATAGCTCCTTGATTAGATCCTTAAGTCTAGTGAAGTGTGCAACTAAATTCAACGACCATAAGGCAAAGGTCAAAGAAGCATGACCTGCTTCCCCTGGAATCCCTTCTTGTGGGCTTCCGTAACCACCATGGCATCTACTAAACCTCTGGCCCATTGCTGATGGTCCTCTGGTGCTGAAAGGATTTTATCTGGTCTCCTGGGTATTGGCTCTACAGAAGCAGGGGTCTCCCATGCCCACTGTTCAATCAACTTAAGATAGTCAGCAGGAAGGGTCGCCCAAGAAGTAAATGGGCAAGCACCTAAAGTTTGCAGGTACACAGACTCCTCTGAGGATTGGTCTTGGGGCTTCCAGCCACCCCTCTGCTTTAAATATTTCAAGAATGTCTTCAAAGGAGACTTCTTCTGGGGGGTGACCAGGGGGAACCCTCCCAGTCATCAAAGTCAGTGTCCTCCGTGACAGATTCTTCTGGGGAATCAAGGGGTTTCCACTTACACAACCTCTTCCAGGGCAGCTCCTCAGAGGGAAATTCTGTTGAGGACTCAGAAGAGGCAATGCCCTGTGCAGGGGTGTCCTGCAGCTTCGATGCTAGCTATCCAGGCATGGAGGTTGGTGGAAGCTCTGGGTCAGAGGGAATCCCGGGAAAATGCTCCGATGGGAAAATAACCGGCTGAGAATCTGCAAGGGACCAAAGTCCTCTTCATGACCTGAAAGGCAGGCCACCCCCAAAGACTGATGGGAGCCCAGAATCAGGAAGGACAACCTTGGAATCGTGGTCCCACCCAGCCCATCGGTTCCAAAGGAGCAGAGGAACTCAGGGCAGACACTGGGGCTCAAGGCATAAGTGCAGTCAGCAGAAGAACAGCAGGAACTGGGGAAATCGGATTCGTGGTCTCTAAAGCCTCTGTGGAAGTTAGAGGAAGAACATCTGGTGGAGTCCTTGGAGAACAAAAAAAAAAAAAAAAAAAAGGAGTCCCATCACCAGAAGGGAGTGAAACAAACCTGGGAAGAAGTTGAAAGACCCCTCGCCACGAGGAGCTGATCCACCAACCTCACGACGTTAATTTCCGTCAGACTCCTAGAGGAATGGACAGAAAAGGCTGAAGGGGATTCTGGCCTCTCTAAAAAGGGGCTTGCAACTTGTCCCACAAAGGGTACATAGTTCTGGGAGCTGAAAAGGAACATGGCTCCAATGGTGCTGGTGGCGCCATGGAAGAAACCGGCTCCAAAAACACTTTTGGCACTGTAACCAAGGAAGGAGAGGTGACAAATGGTCAGCGCCTAAGTGGACAGCACCGAAACTTGAGGTGCAGAACTTACTACAACTGGAACCAAAGAGGAAGGTTCTGTAAATTTTTTGGTAGTCAACTTTGGTTCTGCAGTAGGTGTGGGAGCCAAAGACTTTGATCTTTTATATGCTGGGGCCAAAGTGGGCACTGGCACCGAGAAACTCCTCTTCTTAGCAAGTTCAATCTTGGGGGAAGAGGAAGAAAGGAGAATACTCATCTGATCTTAAAGTCCTAGGCCGACTATAAACCTCATCAAAAGATGTTTTAACCAGACCTTTTGAAATAAGCTTATTTTTCCTCTCTGAAGGCCCAGTGACTAAATGTTTGACCAATATCACATTCTTGTTGTACATGCGCTGGCACCAAGCATTAAATGCAAGATGAATGCCCATCAGAATTGGAAATATTTCTTCCACAACCAAAACTTTGTTTAAAGCCAGTTGTACCTTTACTCTTATCTGTCATGTTGACTGATAAAGGTAAAAAAGAGAGAGAGAGAAGGGCTACCAACAATGATAGGCCAGAACTAGCAGAGGTAGGGGCAAAAGGGATAGTGCTACCAGCGATGGTAAGGCATATACCACAAGGTAAAAGGGGAGAAAAGGACAATAAACTTTAGTCTTTCTATATCGAGTGAGTGTAACAGGAAAAATTACGAAAGACTGTAGTCAACAACACAGAGGTGACAAGAAGACTTAGCAAAGGTAAGATGCAACTGAACTTAACTGGGTAAGAGAAAAAAAGGCTCATAAAATTTCAAATATTAATAGAACGCCCAGTGGTGCAGTGGTAATGCTGTCGCTCACAGCAAGAGGTTCTCCGGTTCGATTCTCAGCTGAGCAGCCTTCAGTGCGGAGTCTGCATGTCCTCCCTGCATTCGTGTGGGTTTTCTCCGGGTACTCATGTTTCCTCCCAGGTTACAAAGACATCCATCGGAAGCATTTCTCCCTGGGACACCGCTGAAAATTGGCTTCATTCCAAGCCAGACATTCCTGATCAACAAATGTTAAATAAAAATAAAAGAAAGAAAATAATGAAATTACACTTGGCTCAAATAGAGTTTGGCTGATGTGTCCTTACAAGAAGAGCAGTGAACCAGATCAGAAGTAATCTAGAGAGGGGCATTCTAGGTAGGGACATGGCTCGAGAGTTTTTGTTTTGTTCGAGCTGTTATAAACAGTCAAAACAGAGTCCCATATTTTCAAGGATAAATGAAGATTGACATCAGATGGAACATTATGTTAAGTCCATAACTTCTTTAAAATCTAACTTGGAAACTTTATTGAAAAGACTAGGAAACCTCAAACATTTTTTTTTTGGGGGGGGGTTAGCTAAAGCCAAAACAAAACTGTCATCACTAAATCAGATTTAAAGTACCTTTCTTTTTGTTCTTTAAAAATACCAAATAGTAAGTGGACACAAAAAACCTGTCTTTCCCACAAAGTTACTGCACTCAAATGCAATGCAAGGGGGTGCATACAGTAAAGAACACAAGTCTGAAAACTTCAACAGAATTCCATTTGAACATCATCAACATAAAGCTTTCAGAGTACAGCATTTAAGAAATTAGGGGAAAACAACAGCAGTTTTATTCTGACACAACCCTTCAACTGCCTTCTTCAAATGATTGATTTTTTTTTATTATTGTCTTTGTCGACTGGGAAAAGTCCAGCTCAGTAAAACCTTTTTTCGGTGAAAGCCCGGAGAGAAAAACTCCACATTTAAGTTATACATGATGCACATTTATATTTTGCAAGGTAAAACATCTGTACGTGAACTTAGCATTTTAACCCAAATTAAAGTTGTGTAAAATCTTACTACAGCAGTAGATATCTTTCTCTTCACTGTAATATTATTCTTTGCCTTAGGGATCTCTTCTTTGCATTAATCTCCTGCCAAGGATAACCCAATGTCCTTGTATGTGCCTAATGTCACATGTATGCTACCCATACAGGACATGGGGCATACAGGTGATGTAAAAACGCAGTTACCCAGTACTATTTTGGTAAGATTTTACACAACTATGCTGTCCTGTATCACTGTTGCAGTATTTTGTACCTTAGGAGAGTACAAAAGCTCAAGAAAAGAAGTGGGAGGTGGAAGCATTCTAACAGCCCTCAACAAATCCACACTGGATGGCCCTAGCAAAACCTGCGCTGGTCCTAGAAACCATATTCAATTTATAATGCTTACTAAAGATACGCACTGAAGATCAAAAAGCAGCTTTAAGGATGGAACTGGTGACCAGCCCGTTGGAGAAAGCATCAGAAGAGGCAACAGCCCTTGTGAAGTAAGCTCCAATGGTAATAGACACACACTTGCCATGAAAAGAACAAAAGGAAATAGCCTTAGATATCCAAGAGGAGATGGTTGCTTAGAACCAGACAAACCCAATGTTCTGGGAGAAAAGGAAAGCTGGACATACTTACAAATGGCCTTAGTTTTATCCAAATAATACCCGATCTGTCTGTGCAAATGCAAGGTATGAAGGGCCCTCTCACTAGCAGACTATGGAAAAGGAAAAAAATGAAGGGAGTTGTACTGCTCAATTTAAAGGCATAAAAGGAGCATTAGTATTAAGGAACACCATATCACTGTGAAAAAACAATAAATGGAGGGATGGCTGTAAGGACGTGAAGCCCAGAAACACATCAAGCAGAAGTAAGGGCAAGCAATAAAACAGTCTTCCAGGTACAATGTTGCAGAGAAGCAAAACCTGCAGGCTGAAAGGGTGCATGGGTAAATTTTTCTAAAATAAAATTAAGGTTCCAAGGAGAAGGAATAGGCCTTCCTTTATCGACTGTGATACAGGATGCCTTTGAAAAAGTATTTGACCTCAAAGTGAGAAGCCAAAGATTCAAGGGCAGACAGGCAGAAACATCTAACAAATGGACCTTTACAGAATAACAGGCCAAGTCTGACTGGAACATCTCTCAGAGAACTAGAGGGACCACCAATGAAAAAGGGTCCTAGTAATCAGCATGGCACCAGAGAGAAAATGTCTTCCCATTTGGACACAAGACTTTATAGACGCGGGTCTTCTTACTTCCTATAACCTCCTCCAGCACGTCCACAGAAAAAAGGTGCCTAAAAGGGATCAAAACCCTATCACCCACAGTATCAGTTGAAGAGTGGACAAGTGAGGATGGATGACTGACCCCCTTCTGTGTGAGGAGATCCAACTGGTGAGGTAACGTGTGGTGATTGCCCCCGGTCAGATGTATTTAGAGGGGGAACCAGTGCTGTATTGGCCAAAAGGGAGTCATTAGCAAGATTTTTGGGAGTCCAGAAGAAACTTCTGGGGAACGCTTGCAAGGAGTGAAAGGGGAGGGAAGGCTTCCAAGAAAAGAAAGGGCATTCATCTTCCATGCCAGATGGCACGGAACTCTGGAACAGAAAAGGAGCTACTTGTTCAGAGCAGAGGAATAATGATCTACCTTAGGAATACCCCACCAGTGGACTATGTCCAAACAAGTCTCTGTGAAACATTCATTCATGAGCTTGTGTTGTGGACCTGCTCAAAACAGTCCGCTACTTGACTGCGCTCTGAAGGAATACACACTGTCTAGAGTTGAGACACCTGAGAGCCAGGTCCCAGGCCTGAAAAGTCAGCCTGCAAAGAAGGTAAAACTTTATGCCCCCTCTCGCTTGTTGACATACCACATCACTGAAACATATCTGAAAACCTTCAGAAGGTCTGAAGAGAGCAAGAGGTGAAAAACCTAAAGGGCCAAGATCAGAGCTCTCATCTCTACGATGTTGACATGGTCCGACTTCTGATGGGGAGGCAGAGACCTTGAACTTTCAGTTAACCATAGGAAGCCTCCACCCCACCCTATGTCTGAAACATTGGTGAACAGTATTTGAAAAGGGACTAGAGGCTGTAAGGGAAGACTTGGGTTAAGGGAAAGTTGCTGAATCCACCACTTGAATTCTTGCTTTAGAAAAGGAAGGAGAGGCACACTGAAATCAAGAGGGTGGTAATGCTGAAGCCAAACAGACATGAGGTACCACCGAAGCTTCTGCATGTGAAGGCTGGCAAGAGAAGCACTGAAATAGAAGAGGCCATGAATCCCAAGGCTCAAAGAAACTCTAGCTGGAATAGTAGGGCAGATGAAAACAATGAAAAGAAACAGTCAAGGACAGATCTTTTGGAGATGGAAGAGGCGCCAGCATTGGCACTGCTTGAATCCTACAACCCAGACACACATTACCCTAACAGGGAGTCAGGACATACTTTGGAAAACTGAGTGTGAACTAGAGACTTTAGAGAAGAGATATGATGAACTCCAAATCCTATTAATAGGCAAGTTGAAGAAGGCCCCCCGAGTCAACAGGTCATCTAGATGAGGAAAAATCTGAATGTCTTGGAGCCTGCAAAAGACAATCACAGGAGATTGGCATTTTGCGACAGCCTTAGGGGAGTAGAGAGGCCAAAGGGCAAAGCAGAGAACTGAAAATGAAAAACTTCCTGAAAAGAAAGAGGGTATTACTATCTGTATTCTAGACTCTCCTGCTCTTTGATCTTTCCATTCTGCTACACTCCAATCTTCACTCTATACTTCTACCTCCTATCTCTCCCTCCTCTTCTTTCGCTTAGGCCTTTCTCTCCGACACCTGTATGCCTCACTACACTTACTGCATAGGTTAGAAATTTCCCATCCAATTTATGATTTCCGTGGTTCATCCTGTGCTTGTAAAGTACACAATAGCATATTTCTGTTTAATTTTTCTCTCTTCATACATTGTAAAAAATGTAATTATATTTTGCTGTATGAAATCTCCTCATGATTGTGTGTGTAAATACCTTACTGATTGTAAAACCTCTTTGCTGTAATGGAGCTTTTCTCCTTGGGTCTCTACTGAAAAGGGGCACCTGCCCAGCCAGACCAACCTGCCTAACAAATGGGAAACAAAGAATATGCTGAAAGGCCTGGAGCAGTACCAGAGGAAACAGGGATTGAAGAGCAAGCATCCAAAAAGAAGGAACCTTGACAAAGGTGTTAAGCAAAGACAACCAGAATTGGTCCGCAAGTGCTCTCCTTTCAAGGGACCAAGAACATTCTGGAGTAAAATCCTTTTCCTACTTGGGAAGGAGGGACAGGTTGAATAGTTCCCTGGTCCACCAGGGAGCCAAGGACCTCTGAGAAATTGAAGAGCTTAATCCAGAGAAGGTTGGAGAATCCCTAAAAAAAAGGAGGGAGAGACTTGTACACCACAAAGTAACCCTGACGGATGATAGATAGAAGCCAAGAATCTGAGGTGATAAGATGCCAGTTTAGAAAACATGGGGAGAGCCGAAGGGACTCTGGAACCTGAACAAAAGGAACGGGGGGATAAGATGTCAAAGAGAAGCAGGCTAGTTGGATAAAGGAGGCTTCTAATCCACAGCAGCCTGAGAAGACTTGGCAGAAGGAGCTCACCTACCACCCTTACTCCTTTTACTGGCCTGACAAGGCTGCCTGCGAACAAACGCAAACCTAGTAGGACACTTCCTCTGGAACTCAAGGACAGAGGACACAAAAATATGTCTAAGATCCTGCAAAACTTTACATTTTTCCTTAAGGGATAAACATATTAGCAGCAGCAGTCCCAAAGAAATTTTTATTATCCAAAGAAGCATCCAGCAACTTGGTCTTAATGTCTTCAGGTAAAGACTGCAGGCAAAACCATGAACATCACCTCATGACAGACACAAAAGCAGCAGCTCTGGAAGATGCATCAACAGTATCATAGCTACACAGAGTAACAAGCCACCTGTGAGGTGGAACACAAAATAAAGCAGAAAATATTGTTTCAGAATCAGGGAGGTCAGAAATAACTTGACAAGCCTAGGCATTCAAGGCCAGAGCACATCTGGTCATGTAGGTCTGATAACTGATGGCACAAAAGGCCAAAGCAGCAGTACAAACATTATCAAATTTCTCCATTGCTCCACTATCCTTATCTAAAGGCAGAAGCCTGGAAGAAGGCAAAAGTTTGAAAGGCTTGTCAGAGGAGACTGGCACCACATCAAAGGGCAGCAGGACAACACTAAGAATTGACAATCCTCAGCAACCTTATAAAACCTGCTCAGTTTCTTTGCAGCAGGAAACTGAGATTCAGGAGACTTGGAAGCAGCTATAAAGGTGGCTATAAATGCAGTCAAAACAGCAGGTACTGCTGAAGGTTGAGTGTCCACCTAAAGCAGCCCATAATACCTTTTCTGGATATCAGACAGACACTAAAAGAATCCCACTTAAAAGTACTCCATCATTCTAGCTACAGTGTTTCTAAAAGACAATTCCTTAAAAAGGAGACTCAGGACTAATCAGAACCGTAAGCCAAAGGTGAAGGCATCTGGAAAGACGAGGGCCCATCAGGCTGAAATCCCAATTGAGGAATCAGGTTCCCTAGTCCATTTGCAAGATGAAGTCCAAGTGGGAGTAAGCAAAGAAACCCTTGGGGATGCTTCAAAGCCATAAGGGCATTAAACGAGTCCTGTGTACTCTCCTGCCACTCTCTGAAGATCCTTAGGGTGTACAGAATTATGTTTAGTCTTTTTCTTGGCAGAGACGTTAGCTCTAACAAACACCAGACTATCTGACCCTTGATGAGAATAAGTAATACCTGAAACCTCTTCCCTGACTAGAATCTGCAAAATCCCACCAGGGCCCTCAGAGATGATCAACCCCAGCTCCACCTTGACATCTGGAACAGATGCCTACAAAGCCTGAGAGGCAGTGCGAAAAGTACAGTTGTGCAAAATCTTACCTCTTCTCTTCACTATTGCATTATTCATTACACTAGGGATCCCCTGACAAGGGCAGCCTGATGTCCGGCCAGTATACCAAAGCCTTGAGGTCACTTTAAGGTACACTATAAGTCGTGTGCATCCTCCTTGCTTAGTGTACAGCATAAAGGTGACATCCAGATGTACCATCCTCAGAACTGAGAGACCCAGTAAAAATGCCAGTCCAAAGAAAAAAAGAGGTAGTCAGTACATCCAGAACTGAAATGGACAAGGGGGAGGAGGGAGAGAATGAATACTTCAACAGTGAAGAGGACATCTACCATTATGGTAAGATTTTACACAACTGTACTATGTCCTTCCATTTCACTATACAGTATTCATTACATTGGAAGAGTGCCAAAGCTCAAGAGCAGCAGGAGGAGGAAGGACCAGCAGAGCCCTCGAAGAAGCCATGACGGATGGTCTTAGCAAAACCACCTCTAGCCCTGGAGATTCCATCCAACTTGTAGTGTTTGGTAAATGTATGCAAAGAAGTCCAGGTAGCTGCCTCAAGAACAGAGTTAGTATCCAAACCCTTGAAAAAAGCACCAGAAGCCACAGCCCTAGTAGAATAAGCCTTAACAGAGTAAGGAAGGCTCTTATGAAAGGAACAACAAAAAGAAACAGCTTTAGAGATCCAAGAAATGGTCTGCTTAGACGCAGCTAAATCTAAGGACATAGGAGGAAAGGAGCACCAGAAGCCACAGCCCTAGTAGAATAAGCCTTAACAGAGTAAGGAAGGCTCTTATGAAAGGAACAACAAAAAGAAACAGCTTTAGAGATCCAAGAAATGGTCTGCTTAGATGCAGCTAAATCTAAGGACATAGGAGGAAAGGAAACAGAGCTGATCAGATTTTCTAACAGTCTTAGTCTTATCCTAATAAAATCTGAGTTGTCTATATACATCCAACATGTGCAGCACCTTCTCAATGGCAGACTGCAGAGAAGGGGAAAAAGAATGGGCAAATGAATAGATTAAGGGACAACTCATTCATTACCTTAGGCATAAAACGATTAGTACACAAAGACACCCTGTCTTCATGAAACACCAAAAAAGGAGGACAAGCCATAAGGGCCTGAAGCTCAGACACCTGTCTGACAGAAGTAAGAACTGACAAAAGTACAGTCTTCCAAGAGTAAAGCTGCAAGGAAGCTGAAGCTGCAGGCTCAAAAGGAGCTTGAGTCAATTATTCCAAAACAAAATTAAGACCCCAGTGAGGAGGAACAAGCTTCCCAGAACGCTTAATATGAAGGATGCTTTTAAGGAACTCTTTTAGCTTCAAAACTAGAAGCTAAAGGACGAGATATAGGGAAACAAGCAGAGATAGTGGATAAGTGGGCCTTAAACAGAAGAATAAGCCAACCCAGCAATGAGCAATTCACAGAGATAAGAACCAAAGGAGCATCCACAGAAAGTGGATCCAGGTCATGAGAAAGTCACCAAACAGAAAACCTCTTCCGTTTCGACAAGAAGGATTTCCTAGCCTCCTGCACTTAATCAGTTATCCGTGATAGTCAACAAAACTGCTCTATTTACTAATTTTCCTTTACTCAAACAGGAAATGCAACTGTACACTTCACCCTATACCGCTCAAGGTCTTCTCCACTTTTACTCCTGGCTAACCTCTCACCTAGCTAACCTTGCTCATTTGTATTATGTACAAATAACTATACTGTAAAATCTAGCCTCAAGGCCATTTGCCTGCTTTTTACACCTAAACAAAATTGTAATTCTTTGTTTCTTTATGAATGCTACCAGTTTGTCAGTAATGCAGTTTCTTAATTATTCATTTAACTATATATTGCTGGAGATTTTCTCCCCGGGCCTCCACTGAAAACGGGCTCCCCGAGCTCAGTGGACCCCCCCCCCCCCCGGTCATCAAACTGGAATAAATAAATAATAAATGGCTTTTCTTGGGGTCGGATTTTTTCTGTTTTACTGATAGTCAACAAAACTGTAGTGCAGTTATTTATTTGCTTGATATTTCTGGTCACTGTCTAGATCCTGTTCACCTGGTTTCATAACAGGGGTTGTCCACCTTCTTTTGAAGCCAGCTTATACAAGGTGTGAGCACAGATTTGTGTGTTAACCAATTCCAAGAAGCTCTTAAGTTCTCCTTTATACTACTGTATAAGGAGTTAAATTCTGTGAGTGTGTGTCAGTATCTTATCTGTTCTTTGTGCCCTAGCTGGGACCGATTCAATAGAAATCTGGATATAGAAAGTCTGTAAGTATATTTTTGGCACTTAAATCTGCTATCATTGATAGTCAACAAAACTGTTGCATTTATTAATTTGCTTGAGATTGCTTTTCTTGGTGTCTAATTTAGTTTCCCACCCTCCCTCCGTATTGGTGTCTTGTTCTTATACTTGGTGGCTTTGCAGTTGCCCGCCCCAACTGTAAATTTGATCTGAGACACTCCTCCCAGTCTAGTGTCATTAGCTCATTCTATCTAATACGGAGAGAGCATTTGAGAAAGCCAACCCACTTAGGTTCTTAACCCTGAATTATTCTTCTGTTCCTCCTTTCTCCCCTTCTACTTTACTAAAAAATAATTCTAAGCTTATTTCCTGCCTTTCCGGTAAGTAGTCTAGTCCAGATACAGATTTGCTGTATCCAGGACTGTAAGCTTCTCAACCCCCTCAAGCCTTTCCGTGTTGGAGGGAAGCCTTCTAGCTCATCAGTGGGAGTGGTAAGCACTAGATAGCCTACCACAAGAGGAGTGGTTTCTGGCCCAGACCTTGTAGTTTACTGGCCGTTTGGGTAGTTTTTCCACCTCTTTCAACTTTCTAGTTTAAAAGCCCAAGTTTGCACCTGTTTTCCTCCCTTTCCTGTAACTAGTCTAGATCAGATACAGGCTTGCTGTATCCAGGACTGTTTGTAAGCTTCTCAAATCCCTCCAAGCCTTTATGTGAGGGAGGGAAGCCACCTAACTCATCAGTGGGAGTGGTATGCACAAGGTACCCTATCTACTAAAAGAGGAGTGGTTTCTGGCCTAGAAATTATAGTTTATTGGCTGTTGGGCAGTTTTTTCCCCATCTCTTTCAAATTTCTGGTTTAAAAGCCGGCATTTCCGCTGGTTTCCCACCTTTCCTGTAACTAGTCTAGACCAGATACAGATTTTCTGTATCCAGGACTGTTTGTAAGCTTCTGAGCGGTGCCAAAAGTCTGCTATTCAATTTTTCCCTTAGATCTGCTAGTTTTCTCCTCTCCTGCACTTCTACTAGCTTATCAGTCCAGCACTTTACCAGACTTCTTGTAGCAATTCTTGTAGCAAACACAACGTGCCACCAGCACTAAATGTTCAAGGAAACCGCTCTAGTACTTATTATTGCTGAGCCCTCCAAGCATGTCTAAAGGTCAGTTCCCTGTGCTTTCTTCTATTAACCTGGTGAACTTGGGCATCCTGAGACAATGTAGCAACTGCCTCATGTACACTGACAACCATCTCCTCTTACCTCCCAACACTCAAACTTGCGAGAGATGCACTTGTATAACCAAACTGGAAGCCACCCACTCTCCAGCCAAGACCGGAAATGCTGGTCAAGATAAGCAAGTCAACACTTGCACCACACCACATGGAACACACAGTCCTCCAGAACACACACCAGCACTGCCTTCACATAAAAACACAAATCACACATCCACCTTTGCTGAGGCTCTCAATGAAAATCTACCCAAACAGCAGAGACTTCCAAGGCAGAAACGCACTCTACCACCACAACACTAATCACGAGACACATAACTCAGTGTGCCTCTCAACCAAAGCCCCTAAGGCAAAACAGCATGCCCAACACACTAGTCACAGGTGACTTGATAGTGAGGCACACTGATGTCCCACTCACTAGGTTGATTAAGGAGAAAACAGTCAGCTGCCTGTCAGGTGCCAGGATCCGCCACATAATGCACACACTCAGGTCCCTCTAACAGGTACAAATATGACACTGTCATTGTATATGCGAGTGCGAATGACCTGAGACGTACCTCCCTGGACTACATGGAGGAGCTCTATGATTATGTAACCCAGGCGGGTATGACCCTAGCCCTGAGCAGCCTCTTAACACCCAGAATGATACCACAGTACAAGCAGAAAATGATGGATTTCAACAACTAGCTTAAGTTTCTAGTGC
Organism: Protopterus annectens; assembly: GCF_019279795.1. NCBI lineage: Eukaryota > Metazoa > Chordata > Ceratodontiformes > Protopteridae > Protopterus > Protopterus annectens. Next base: position 943,939,258 of record NC_056727.1, read on the forward strand.
CATTCTAAGGGAATCCAGTATCTGTCTACCTGGGATGACATGACTGACCTTGATGCTTTGCCAGAGATGGCCTGCATCTGTCACACCTGGGCTTCCGGATACTGGCCAAGGCTCTTGCCACCCCTATGATGTCTTTTTTTAGGCGGTGTTCCAAAGACCAAATTACCACCATAACGGCTACAAACAAGTGCAATACAAGGGTCATGCTGCTCAACGCTAGAAGTCTAAATCTCAAAATGCATTCGCTCAAAGCACTCCTTAAAATGGAGAACATCGACATTTGTCCTGTAAGAGGAGCCTGGTTTAAGGCAGTAGAAATCACCCCTGCACTACCAGGCTACAACTCATTCCACACTTTTCAGCCCCAGACCTTGAACCAAAGCTGCAAAGGCGGTGGTGTTTCCATATTCAAAGAATGTGCACACCTCCAGACTGGTAGCCCAATATAGCACATCAGAGATACTAAAGGTGCAGCTAACATTGGTTAAGACAGCGATTCAGGTCGTAGCCTGTTAGAGATCCCCTACCACGTCCCAAGACTCGCACTCCACGTTCCTAAGCACCCTGGAGAATATTAGGGTCCAACCTAACACTCATTCTAGGCGACTTCAACTACCCCTCCATTAACTGGGAAAATACTTGTGTACCAATACACTTGTCCAACGTTTCCTGGAATTCATTAATTCCAATGCCCTGTACCAGCTCGTTCTTACCCCCACTAGAGGTAGCACCATCCTTGACCTGGTCATTACTAACATGGGCGACTGTTACTATACACCAAAAGTCTCTACAACAATAGTCAATGCCTCCTTGGTTAGATCCAACCACAAACTAATCTCGTTGGAAATCCGCATCCCTCTCATCCACCCCGCAAAGGTAGCCACCATGAAATTTCTCCAAAGGTAACTTTGGGCTCCTAAAAACACGGGTGGCTAACTTTACGGCACCCATCCAAATGGAGAATACTTGCATAAAGTACAGTTTTGTACCTACCATAAATGTAGATGTCCGATAGGTATGCATCTGCAGTCATGACATATGGGTTGTCCTGCCTCAGGTAGCCCTTCGGTCGGCCGGATTCCAAAGTCTGGGCCTGGCCTCGGCTGATGTCGCACTTTCCCCGACATCAGAGCGTCTGGGGTATAAAAGAATCAGCCGACGCCATTTTCCTCAGTTTTTCTTGCCCCAGATGCCAGGTGCCCTCTATGAAGGCTAAATTTGGATAAAATGCCAAAAAATTCCAAACATAATGCAAACATATATATATATATATATATATATATATATATATATATATATATATATATATTTATAAACAAATACACCATAACAGATTCCCCCAGCTAGCTAATGGAGGGGTAAGCACCCTAGGAATACCACAGAGGGTGAGGAGGGAGGGTAAACCTGACTGCAGATGCATACCTATCGGACATCTACATTTATGGTAGGTACAAAACTGTACTATGTCCTTCAAGGATGCATCTGCAGCCATAACATATGGGTAGAATACCATAGCCAATCTGGGGGAGGAGGTACTAAGAAAAGGATGGTGTAGTTAAGATCCCCTGCAGGACTGCAGTAGCAAAACCTGCTCTGGATCTGGAGTATAAAGGTAGATTGTAATGTTTGGCAAATGTATGCACGGAGCTCCAAGTAGCAGCTTCTAAAATGTCCTTGGTAGCCACCCCTCGTAGGAAGGCTGTAGTGGTGGCCGTGGCCCTTGTGGAATGAGGCCTGATGTTTTCAGGAACTGTCTTTCCATGAAAGGAGTAGCAAATCGAATGCAATTTCCTATCCATTTTGAAATTGTCTGTTTGGAAATTGCTTTTCCTTGCACCCCAGTAGCATATGCTACAAATAGTTGGTCAGTTTTTCTGCTAGTTTTAGTTCTGTCCAAGTAGTAGCGTAGTTGTCTGTGTATATCCAGGGTGTGCAGCAGTTTTCCCTCTATTCTGTGGATTTGGGAAGAACGTAGGCAAGTGAATAGCTTGGTTCAAGGATACCCTAGATACCACCTTTGGCATAAAAGTAGGATTGGTTCTTAGTGAAACTCTGTCCTGGTGGAAAATAAGAAAAGGCTGTACTGCCATTAATGCTTGTAACTCAGATACTCTTCTTGCTGCAGTTATTGCCAGAAGGAATGCAGTTTTCCAAGACAGAAACTGTAGATCCGCTGATGCTGCTGGTTCAAAAGGAGGCAGTGTCAGTTTCTCCAGCACAAAGTTGAGATCCCAAGCAGGTAGAGGGGGTCTTCTTGGAGGTTTAATATTTTTGATCCCTCTCAGAAATTGTCTGAGGAGAGAGTGCGAGAAGATAGGTGGATCCACATTGTATTCTGCTGAAATTGCTGAGGCATGAATCTTAATGGAAGAATAGGACAGGCCATTGTGGAACAATTCTGCTAAGTATTCCAGGATATGTGTCATGCTTGCCACTGCCACATCTGAGCCTTTTAATGTGTTCCAAAGGATAAATCTCTTCCATTTAGCTGAGTATGTCTTCCTTGTGGAAGGCCGGCGAGCTTCCAAGATAATGTCCTTCACCCTCTGTGATAAAACAGTCTGATTGGGATTTAAGGAATTTTCCAGGCAGTTAGCTGCAATGTTTTCAAGTTGGGATGCATGGTCTTGAAATTGTTCTGCGTCAGAAGAGGCCATAGGGGGAGAGGACATGGTTTTGCCTGAGACATGCTTCTCAATAATGGATACCAGTGTTGCCTTGGCCAGTCTGGAGCTATCAGTATCACTCTTGGCTGTTCCTCCCTGATCTTCAGTAGAACCTTGTACATTAATGGTAGAGGTGGGAAGGCATATACTTTTAGAGCTTTCCAGCTGAAAGAGAGAGAATCCACCCTCCAAGCTTGTGGGTGGTATGTCCTTGAGCAGAATGTCTTCAGCTGATGGTTGAGTGGGGAGGCGAACAGATCTATCTCCGGCATTCCCCATGCCTTTGCTATGAGTTGGAAGATGTCTGGGTGCAGCATCCATTCGTGCGCATCCATGGTAGTTCTGCTTAGGCTGTCTGCCAATGTATTCTCTTTTCCTGGCACAAATTGGGACTGTAGTTGGATATTGAGTTTCAGGTATAGTTCCCATAGATTCATAGCCAGCCGGCATAGAGGGTAAGAGTGTGTGCCTCCCTGCTTGTTTATGTACCACATGACCGTGGTGTTGTCTGTCCTTATTAGCAGGTGGCCTTGTTGGAGGAAGGGTTTGAAAGCCTCGATTGCATGCATCACTGCCAGCATTTCCTTTTGGTTTATGTGCATGCTTAGCTGACCTTGGGGCCATAGACCTTGTATACATTTGTCCTCCATGTGTGCTCCCCATCCTCGGTCTGAAGCGTCCGTGGTGATGGTCTGCCTTGTTTTTGGTTTGTTGAAAGGCAACCCTCTGTTGGACTGGCAGGCCTGAGCCCACCACAGAAATTCCTTTTGAAGGCATGGAATGATTGGTATCATGGTTTCTAGACTGTGCCTGTGTTGAGACCATACATTCCTTAGGTACCATTGTAATTTCCTCATATGCAGCCTGGCATGTGGGATCAAGATTATGCAGGATGCCATGTAACCCAGGGCCTGCAGGACTTTCCTTGCAGTAAGCTGAGTTTGTCTTGTCAAAGTCATGAAATAATCTGGAAGTTGTTTTTGTTTTTCTTCTGTGAGAAAAGCCATCTGAGTGATTGTGTCCAGATCCGCACCCAAAAAGGTTATCCGTTGGGATGGCACTAGTCTTGACTTTTGGATGTTGACTGTGTATCCCAAGGCCTGTAGCAGGTGTATGACATAGGCCAAGTCCTATAACAATTTGGTCTTGTTGTCTGCTTGTATTAGGCAGTCGTCCAGGTATGGGTAAATTTGAATTCCCTGAAGTCTGCAATGTGCAATTACTGATGCCAGGCATTTCGTGAATACTCTGGGCGCAGTAGATAAGCCAAAAGGCAATGCTGAGAATTGATAATGCTCTGATCCTGCAAGAAATCTGAAGTGTCTTCTGAAACTTGGTCGAATAGAGACGTGCAGGTATGCCTCCTTGAGATCTAGAGTCACCAGCCAAGACTCCTTGCCCAACATGGGAAGAAGTTGCTGTAGGGTCAGCATCTTGAATTTTGGCACAATGAGGTAAGTATTCAGTGCGGACAGGTCGAGAATAGGCCTCCATTGATTTTCTTTTCTTGGTACAAAGAATAGTCTGGAGTAAAATCCTTGGCCTTGTTCTGAATGAGGTACCTTTTCTATAGCTTTCATCTGAAGCAAATTGTTGATCTGCCTTAAAGCCTCTGCCCTCTGATTTGGTGGAAGGTTTGGCATTCCGTTTCTTTTTGGCAAAGTGTGGAAGTGGAACCTGCATCCTTTGTCTATGATTTGCAGAGTCCATGTGCCCCTTGTAATATAATGCCAGTTTTTTTAGAATAAAGCCAGCTTTCCGCCCAAGGGTGCTTCCAGTTGTTCCCTGGTAGGCGGAATCAGAGTAAAGTCATTGAGACTGTCCTGGTGTAGTAGTAGTTGTTGTTGCTGTTGCACTACTCCTCTGGTTGGCAGGCTGCCACTGACGGCCTCTGTAGGAGCCCTTTGATTGGCCTCTGCCTCTAGGGCGCCTGTTCCTGCCCCTCTGGGCTCTGTCCGAGTCTGGAAAGGACCAATTCTTAGTAGGCCAGTTTCTGCTGAATCTCGGTGGTTGTACTTGCAGGAAATCTTTAACTGTTTGCACAGATTTTGCCTTTTCTTCAACCTTTTTAAGATCTCCAGAGCAGAGGAGCCAAATAAATTTTGTTTCTCCATTGGAGCATCCAGAAGTTTAGCTTTAACATGGTCTGGCAAAGATTGTTCCTTCAGCCAAGCATGCCTACGAATAACTGCCCCAGTCATAGCTGACCTAAATGAAGCCTCCAATGCATCATAGCCACATTTTAAGAAATGATTACTAACCTGTTGTGAGTTGTGTACCAAATCCTGAAGGGATTTACGGTCAAGGGGTTCAGGAGAAGAAAGTTTCTTATTCAGTTCATCTAACAAATACTCTTGGTACTGTATCATATGAAATTGACAGTTTAATGCCCTGACAGAAACAGTTGCAGAAGTATATACCTTCTTTCCCCATCTCTCTAAAGCTCTAGACTCTCTTTCAGAGGGTAGAGGATTTTTGGCAGTGGCGGTTGCAACCCCTTTAGGGCCCTGAGAAATAGTTTCTGGGTCAGCAGAATGGGCTTTATACAGGTGGAAATGAGAATCCGGGACCCTGTAGTACCTATCAGGTTTGCCAGGGACCGGAGGAAGAGTATCAGGGGCTGTACTGACATCATTGTACACATCATCAATTACATTCAGAACAGGAGGTATAGCTAAGGGCCTATGTTGAGGCAAATGCAAAAAGGTCCTTAATCTTTTTCTAGAATCAGAGAAATCCTGACCTTGCCATTGAAAATGCTCTCTTATGGAGTGTAGAGTCTCACCAAAGGAAAACTCTTCAGGAGGGGAGGCCGAAGGGATAGATTCCTCAGCATCGGAATCCTCATAAGGCGAATAAGCCTCCTCCTGGTGGTCTGACAACTCAGATCCATCCGTGGACTCATCTGAAGAGTGTGGGTCAGAGGGGTCAGTCCTGGGCCTTTTGTCCGGAGGAGGGTGAGAGGCCCTGTCTGGGTGAGGTTGTGAACCTCTAATTAAAGAAATAAGGTCCTCTGCAAGGCTGAGGATCTGAGAACTAGAGGAAGGCCTCAGGGAGGTAGTTTTGGGAGGCAAAGCTTTAGAAAGTTTAGCAGCTTTAGCCCTAAAAAAAGCCTTAATGGACATGGAAGTAGGGGGACTAGCTGCCTCAAGTGCAGGTGTAGAAATGTCCAAAGGTATGGTGTCGGACATTTCTTGGACACTGGTTTCGGTAGGAAGTTCAGTAGCCGACTCAGATGGGGCCTCTCGGGCCGCGGTGGTCGGTAGAATGGATTCGGAAGTAGGAATCTCTGAGGACTCTGTTTCGGCCGAAACAGAGACACTCGCGGTAGGCCTTGCCGTGGTTTCAGCCGAAACCGCGGGCCGTGAGTGTCGGTCCTTTTCCTTCCGTTTTTTCACCAAATGCGAAGTCGGAGTCTCCGTCGGCATTTTATAAGCAAAAGTGGCCCCAAAAAAATTCCTCTGCAAACTCCGACCGACGTCTAAGAGTTAGTCGGTTGAAGGAGGCACAGGCTGAACAGGCCGATACGTTGTGGTCTGGGCCTAAGCAAGGAAGGCAGTAGGAATGGAAATCCTTATGAGGTATTTGTTTCCCACAAGTTAAACAATTATTAATTTTGTCTGACATCGGCTGAGGCAAGAAAGAGTCCCCAATGGGGTACTTAGCTTTTTCGAAGTCTTCGGTAGCTGAATTCACTGGATCTGACCGACCGGCACTTGCGAACAGCTTCTGCTTCGGGCACCGCGCGGCAAGAAAGACTGAGGAAAATGGCGTCGGCTGATGCTTTTATACCCCAGACGCTCTGACGTCGGGGAAAGTGCGACATCAGCCGAGGCCAGACCCAGACTTTGGAATCCGGCCGACCGAAGGGCTGCCTGAGGCAGGACAACTCATATGTTATGACTGCAGATGCATCCTTGAAGGACATCCACCGAATCATACAACAATGAACTGTACGAACATGTATACAAATGCATGGATCTCGTCATACCCAACAGAACCAAGACACTTTCCTCCAAAAAAAGGAAGCCGATCCGGTGGATCCCCTGCCATAAACAAACTCTACAACAGGAGGAGGAAACTGATGCAGAATAAGGTGAAGTCCCAAGACTGGAAAAATTCCCTTATCAGCCTCAACAAAAAGTTGAGATTCCCCTTTTCAAATCCTCTAAAGCTAGCTATGAAAACAGAATTGAAGCAGATAGTAAAGACAACCACAAGGCCTTCTATAGTTATGTAAAGACTCTCCACAGCAATATCCAGATTTGCTCTGAACTACTGCACAATGGTACCTCCTACAGAGCAAACATATTGCCAATATACTGGCAGACAGATTCAGTGGCAACTTTACCACTATCTCCCACACCAGAGAACCAATCACAATACCAGTAGATTGCCAGTCATACAGTATTACTGCTGCACAGGTTAAAACAGCACTGTCCAAGGCCAATAATACAGCTTCTATGGGACCTGACTATCCCTGGCTGTGTTCTACATGAACTACAGAGTGAACTAGCACCTAACTTATGTGCCCTGTTCAATCACAGCCTCACCTCAGGCTTCGTCCTTACCGAATGGCGCACTGCTACAGTCATCCCACTCAACAAAGGAGTGACTACGGACCTTGGGAACTACCACCCCATTACCAGACAAGTCTGACAATGCAAAGCTATGGAACGCATCATCATGGACCTAATAAACAAGGATATAGGTAATCAACTCTATCTCACACAGTTTAGTTTTGTGAAGGGTAGATCATGTCTGCTCAACCTGGTTGACTTCTTTGAGTCAGTCACCAAAGCTATGGACGAAGGCAAGATGGTTCATACAGCCTACCTTGATCTGGCCAAAGCCTTTGATGCCATTCCCCATTCAGGAATCATAGAAAAACTCACCAAGCTAGGCATCAACCCCTATATCACTAAGTGGGTTGCAAACTGGCTCACAGATAAAACCCACAGTGTGAAAGTAGCCGATTCTAAGTCAGACTGCCGACCAGTCACGAGTGGAGTCCCACAGGGTTCAGTCCTGGGTCCTCTCCTGTTTGGTATCTACTTCTCTGAAGTCCAGGCCAACACGAAGGGACTCTGGCTGACCAAGTTCTCAGACTATTGCAAGTTGGGAGCTATTAACTCCCCAAGTGATGTTGACAGAAAGGCCTCACTGAGACCAATGACTGGTGTCAGAACCATGGCCTTAAGCTCAATGCCAAAAAAATGTGTCATCCCCTTTGGGAAAAACCTGGTTCCCATGAATTACCACATCGATGTTAGCCCACTGAACACAGAAGGCATAATAAGAGATCTGGAACACAGGTTGACAGCAACCTCTCTTTTGAGCACCACATTGCCACTGTGGTAAGAAAGTCCTATGTGGCACATCCAATTGCTAAGGGTTTTGCATCCAGGAAGAAATAGGTAATTGTCTCCCTCTACTCTTCCCTTATTCGGCCAGAGTACAATGCCCCATTTAGCATATATCTCACTAGACACCTGCAACAACTGGAGAGGCCGCAAAAGTACCTCACAAAGAGGATCCTAGGCCTTAAACACTTGTCCTATACAGGCAGACTAAAAAAACTCCAACTATTCTCAGTCTTATATTGCCTACTTAGAGGCGATCTCTGCTTGACTTACAAAGCCATTTCTGACCCAGCTCTGCTAGAAATGATGCATCTAAAAAGAAATCTCACTCCTGCTGCACCACACGGTCCAAAGACCTCAACCTCATTACCACAATCAACAGAACAAGCTGGAGCGACAGGTTCATAACCCAGAGACAGCCCACGTTATGGAATAGACTTCCCATACATGTCAAACAGAGCACCTCACTGGCTCTCTTCAAGAGGGATCTTGACGAGTGGATGGGAAGTAGAAAATTCACCCCAGGGATCATTCCAGTGGCTCTACTCAAAGGTACTGGGAACTAAGGTTGGGTGGCATGATGCCAGCGTAATCCTTTGGGCTAGGCTTGTAAAGGCTCGAGGGCCATTAGCATAGTACACAACTATGATCCTATGCAAGACCCCAAGCATATCCTCAGGAAAAAGGTGTCTGTGGAATCATAACTCTATCACCCACAGTGTCAGTTAAAGAGTGGAGAGGTGAGAATGGATGAGAGATCCCTTGCCTTGTGCGAGTAGGTCCACCTTGTCAGGTAAGTTGTGATGATTGCCCTTGGCTAAATGCAGAACAGGGAACCAATACTGCCTCAGTCAAATGGAAGTCGCCAACAAGATTTCGGGAGCATCCTACTGAATTCTGAGCAGGAATTTTAGAATGAAGGGAAAGGGAAGGAAAGCATAAAGAAACATCCCCTTCCAAGAAAAAGGGTGTACACCTTCCAAACCAGAAGACCTGGGACGAACACAAAATAGAGGAAGTTGTTTGTTCAGAGAGGAGGCAAAAAGATCTGTTTGAGGAGTACCCCACTGGTGGATTCAAGGGCGACATGCAGAAATGGCTGACAAATGGACTTTTACAGAAGAATAGACCAAATCAGACTACAGCAACTCACGCAAAGAATCAGAGAGACCTCTGATGCATCTACTCATGGGACTGAGTTAAGGACCTGCTCCGAGCATCTGCCACAATGTTTTGACTTTAAGGGATGTAAACTGCCTAAAGAGTTGCTCGATACTGGATAGCAAGATCCCACAATAGAAGTGCCAACCAGCAAAGATTTAGATTTTGTCCCCTCTGTTGGTTCACATACCACATATCACTGTGGTACCATCTGTAAAATACCACAAGAGGAGCTGGGAGAAGAGGATGAAAAGCCTGAAGTGCCAACAGAAGAGCTCTCATCTACTTGATACTGATGTGCTCTGTTGAAGCGGCAACCACACAGTCTATACCTTTAGAGAGCCAAAAGCTGCTCCCCATCCCACGTCTGAAGAGTCTGTAAACAGCTCCTGAGAGGGAAGATGGGGGTGAAAAGGGAGCCCTGGATTCAGAGATCAGTGAAGTTCCTTCTTGAGACAAGGTAGAAGAGGAAAGTACAGTTTTGTATCTACCATAAATGTAGATGTAAGAGTGTATACACTGCTGCAGCCATTACAATTGGGTTATCCTGCCGTCAGGCAGTTCCCCAGTCGGCCTGAGTTCCAAAGTCTTGGTCCGGCGTCAGTTGCTGTCGCCTCCTCCCTGACGTCAGTGTGACAGGGGTATACAAGATGCAGCAAACGCCCTTTTCTTCAGTTTCTCGCCCCAGATGTCAGGTGCCCCCAAAAAAGGTAGGCAATTCAAATTGCTAATAAAACATACATAAGAAAAGCAATCAACAACTTTCAGTTACCAGCAAATGCTCCCCATAGGCAGTAAAGGGTAGAAGACATAGGTACGTACCAGAAAGTAAGAGGGGAAGGAGGGAGGGTAACCTGGACTGCAGCAGTGTATACACTCTAACATCTACATTTATGGTAGGTACAGAACTGTTCTATGTTCGTGTTACACTGCTGCATCCATTACACTTGGGTATAATCCCAAAGCTGAGGTAGGGTGGCTGGTTCTATAAGGCATTAGGGGTGGCTATAAGGCCCTGCAGCACTGCAGTGGCGAAGCCAGCTCTGGATTTAGTATAGAGGCAGATGGTAATGCTTGGTGAAGGTATGTACAGAACTCCAAGTTGCTGCTTCCAAAATATCCTTGGTAGGCACTCCTCTGAGACAGGCAGTTGAAGTGGCTGTTGCCCTGGTTGAGTGAGATCTAATGCTGTTAGGTACAGGTTTCCCATGGTGTGTATAGCAGAAACATATACAGTGTCCTATCCATTTTGAAATAGTCTGTTTTGAAATGGCTTTTCCCTGTGCTCCTGCAGCACATGCTACCAATAATTGCTCAGATTTTCTGAAAGCTTTGGTTTTGTCCAAGTAAAAGCGTAACTGTCTGTGTATGTTCAAAGAATGCAGTAGTCTCTCCCCTTTATTCTGTGGTTTTGGATAAAAAGTTGGCAAGTGAATAGTTTGGTTTAGAGCCACACTTGATACCACCTTTGGCATAAACGTAGGGTTAGTTCTTAAAGACACCCTGTCTTGGTGGAAAATGATGAAAGGTTCCACTGCCTTAGTGCCTGTAATTCTGAAACTCTTCATGCTGATGTTATTGCCAGGAGCAGAGCAATTTTCCAAGAGATTTATTTTAAATTTGCTGTGTTAGCTGGCTCAAAAGGAGGTAAAGTTAATTTTTCCAACACGAAGTTGAGGTCCCAAGTTGGAGTAGGTGCTCTACGGTGCGGTCTTGTTTTTAGCCCTTCTGAGGTACTGTTTTAACAAAGGATTAGAGAAAACTGGTGGATCCGTGTTGTAATGAACAGAGATGGCAGAGGCGTGAATCTTGATGGATGAAAAGGAGAAGCCTTTGTCCAGCATCTCAGTTAAATATTGTAGTATCTGAGGAATATTTGGCACAAGAGGGTCAAGGCTGTGAGCCTGGTTCCAGGCACAGAATCTCTTCCATTTATCCGAATAGGCTTTCCTGGTACTAGGCCTTCTGGCCTCCAGAATGACATTCATAACAGCTTTGGAGAGAGGCATTGCTTGCTTGACTAAGGAATCTTCCATGCAGCTAGGTTTAAAGTCTTTAGCTGGCTGTGAAGCATCCGATTGTTGTGCGGAGTCAGCAGATGTGGGATTTGAGGCAAAATCCAGGATGGTCCTTGTGCCAAGTTCTTTAAGATTGGGTAAAAGTGCTGGCGTGGCCAGTCCAGTGCAATGAGGATCATCTTTGGCTCTTCTTGCCTGGCTTTTATGAGTACCTTTGGAAGTAGAGGTAGTGGTGGGAAAGCATATACTTGTAGGTTTTTCCAGCGGAATGAGAGGGCATCCACTTTCCATGCTTGTGGATGGTAACTCCTTGTGAAGAATTTCTGTAGCTGGCAGTTCATTGGGGGATGCAAACAGATCTATGTCCGGGCTCCACCATTTCTGTGTTATTATTCTGAATATTTGTGGATTCAATTCCCATTCGTGGGGATCCATGATGTTTCTGCTTAGGTTGTCTGCCAGTGTGTTTGCAGGAATTGTGCTTGCAGATTAACTTGATAGTTTAGAGCTATGTTCCACAAGGTCAAGGCTTGTCTGCAGAGGGGATAAGAGTGAGAGCCCCCTTGCTTGTTTATGTACTACATAACTGTGGTGTTGTCTGTCTTTAGTAGTAGTTGTCCTGGATGCAGCAGGTCCTTGAAGGCTATAAGGGCATTTTGTACAGCTAGCATCTCTGATTGATGTGAAGATGCCTTTGTTCTGCGGGCCACTTGCCCTGAATACATTTTCCTGCCATGTGTGCTCCCCAAGCGTAACCCGATGCATCTGTTTGTCAGTGTTTGCCTGGCTGTGGGTTGAGTAAAAGGCTGTCCCCTTGTTGAGGTGACAAGCTTGAGCCCACCATCGAAACTCCTGCTGAAGGCAAGGAATTAGTGGTATAACCGTTTACAAACTTTGACAGTGTTGAGACCAGGCACACTTTAGGTACCACTGTAGTTTCCTCATATGCAGTCTGGCATATGGAATTAGTAGTATGCAAGATGCCATGTAACCCAAGGCCTGCAGAATTTTTCTTGCAGGGAGTTGGGTTCGTTGCCATCAACTGAAAGTATTGAGTCAGTTGTCCTTGCTTGTCTGGCGTGAGATAAGCCATCTGGGCCATTGTGTTCAAGCTGGCACCCAGGAATATTATCTCTTCTGAGGGCACTAGTTTTGATTTCTTTTCGTTTACTGTGTACCCTAGGCAACTTAACTTTTTTACAAACGCCATATGCTTTAGAAGAATGTCCTTGCTCTCTGCTTGAATCAGGTAGTTGTCCAGGTACGGATAAATTTGAATTCCTTTTTGTCTGCAAAATGCAATTACTGGTGCCAGGCACTTTGTGAAGACCCTGGGTGCAGTAGGTAAGCCAAAGGGCAGTGCAGAGAATTGATAGTACATTGAACCAGCTATGAATTTGAGGTATCTTCTGCAGTTTTGTCCGACAGGGACATGCAGGTATGCCTCCTTGAGGTCCAAGGTTACGAGCCAAGCTTTCTTGCCCAGCATGGGAAGAAGATGCTGTAGTGTCAACATTGTGAATTTAGGAACATCCAGTTAAGTGTTTATAGAAGAAAGATCCAGAATGGGCCTCCAGGCTTTGTCCTTTCTGGGAACCAGAAAGAGTTGAGTAAAATCCTTGTCCTTGCTCCTGTGGTGGTACCTTTTGAATAGCTCTCATGTCCATGAGTGCTATCATTTGTTTTTGAGCCTCTGCCCATTGATTTGGTGGCAGATTTGGCATTCCTTTTAACCTTGGCAGAGTGTGAAAGTGTAACCTAGAGATACATTGCTGAGAACCCATTTGTCTTTGGTGATCATATGTCAATTGTGATAGAAAAGTGCCAGTTTTCCTCCCAAGGGGGCTGCCAAGAGAGCTGTTTGGCAGCTGTAGTGGAAGTCATTGGGGCTGTTTTTTATATGGTTGGGGTCTGTCTTCCCCTTCTTTCTGGCCTGATTCACCCCATTGTTGAGGACTGTAAGGACCTTGTGGTTGACCTCTACCTCTGACATCTGTATCTGCCCCTTTGAGGTCTGTCTGCAACTGGAAAGGACCAATTCTTTGTTGGCCAATTTCTGCTAAATCGAGGAGGCTGAACCTGTAAGAAATCCTTCACTGTTTGCATAGATTTTGCCTTATCCTCCATTTTCTTTAATACCTCTTCTGCCTTAACTCCAAATAACACATCCTGCTGCAAAGGTGCATCCAATAGTTTTGCTTTAACATAATCTGGTAACGTAAGTTCTTTTAACCAAGCATGTCTTCTAATGACAGAAACTAACTGCTGCTCTACAGGAAGCCTCTAAAGAATCAAAACCACACTGCAAAGTATGTTTTCCCACTTGTTCAGCTGCATGCAATAAATCCTGCATTTCCTTAAAATTAAGAGGATCTGAGTCTCCAAAGGTACTCATAAAAGCCAGGCAAGAAGAGCCAAAGATGATCCCGATTGCACTGGACTGGCCATGCCAGCACTTTTACCCAATCTTAAAGAACTTAGCACAAGGACCACCCTGGATTTTGCCTCAAATCCCACATCTGCTGACTCAGCACAACAATCAGATACTTTGTTGAGGTAATAAAAGGAAGTCTCAGAGACTTTTCTTGAATTCTGAGTAATCCTGGCCTTCCCAATGGAAATGCTCCCTCATGGTATGTAAGGTTTCCCCAAAGGAGTAGTCCTCAGGCGGAGAGGCTGCTGGAATAGATTCCTCAGCATCAGAATCCTCATAAGGGGGTAAAGAATATCCTAGGTCTGTGGATGAATCTGAAGAGATGGACACCTGGTCGGATAAGTCAGTCGGCATACTGTCTAGGCCTTTTATCAGGAGGGGGTGGGACCCCCTGATCAGAGTGATGAGGTCTTTGGCCATTTTGAGCATTTGTTTCCTAGGCATGGAGGCCTGTCCTGGAGAATGCTGTATTTGTTTCTTTGTTTTTTAAAGGAGGTTTAGACTTAGCAGAAGGTTTAATGTGTAACTGAGTAGATCTGAAAACACCCTCTGAAGCTGCACATTTGTTCAGCTACTCCAGATCCCTCTGAAGTGTTAGTTTCGGTAGACTGAAAATCTTGTGTCCGAAGGTCCAACCATCTCCACGTGGGAGTCCGAGGCGGCCTGTGGTTCTACAGAAGCGGTCGACAGGGGCTGCAAAGGCGCCTCGCTGAAAACCAGAGAACCGGCGACTGGCCAAGAAGAGGTTTCGTAAGTTTTGGGCCTCGGATGCCTATCCTTGTCTTTGCGCTTTTTATGTATTCCAGTCGTCGGAAGTTCCGACGGCATGGTGTAATTGAATTTTCTGCCAAAATAATGTTGGACAAAATCAAACAGACGTTTAATAGTGCACTTGTTAAACCTAGCACAAAATAGACAACCAGTGACGTGGTGGTCTGGGCCTAGGCATGGGACACAATAGGAATGGAAATCCTTATGAGGTATTTGCTTCCCACAAGAAATACAGTTATTAACTTTTACTGACATCGGTCTGAGGCCAGAAAAAGTTTCCCCAACGGGGTACTTAGCTTTGTAGAAGACTTCGGTTCAGGAGTCGGCCGACCAGCACTTGTGAACTGCTTTTGCTTCGGGCACCGCGCGGCAAGAAGGACTGAAGAAAATGGCGTCAGCTGCATCTTATTTACCCCCTGTCGCACTGTCAGGGAGGAGGCGACAGCAACCGACGAAGGACCAAGACTTGGGAACTGCCTGACGGCAGGATAACCCAAGTGTAATGACTGCAGCCGTGTAACACGAATGACAAATTCTAGGGGATGCCTATGTTGAAGCCAAACTGAATTCAGAAACCACTGAAACTTTCATTTGGAGTTTGGCCGGAGGGAACATATGTTGGATGCTATGAATGGCACAGTTCTCAAATTCCCTGGCTGTTATGGAAGCCTGAGAAAGAAGAGTTTGAAAGAAGGAAATAACAGTTAAGGCCTTGTGTGGAGGTACAGATGACAGCATAAGCACAGTCTGTACCTGCACCCCAGAAAAATATGGTCTTGAGAAGGAATCAGAAAAGACTTTTTGAAGTTTGTGAACCCCAGGTCTTGCAGAAGAGGAGAAATAAAAAAAAGAAGATTTTGCAAAAGGATCTCTGTAGACAATGCCACAAATAAAAGGCCATCCAAATAAGGAAATAGTACAGTTGTGCACACTTACCATAAATGCAGATTACAGAGTGTATTCACTGTTGCAGTCATCACTTATGGGTTACCCCTGCTGGGTAGCCCTCAGCCGACTGAATACCAGAGTAAAGGTTTCCCTCCTACGTCTGCTGTTCTGTGCCTGTGGCTGACGTCAGGGCTATAAAGGGAGACAGCAGACACCATTACATCAGTTTTTCTTGCCCCACCAAAGGGTTGGAGCCACAGATGAGATATATACATTAGGCAAGAAAAAGGGTAGGTGGGAGAGAAAAGTACAGTTTTGTACCTACCATAAATGTAGATGTCCGATAGATATGCAACTGCAGTCATAACATATGGGTTGTCCTGCCTCCGGCAGCCCTCAGTCGGCCGAATTCCAAAGTCTGGGTCCGGCGTCGGCTGGTGTCGCCTCCTCTCCGACGTCACAACGGCTGGAGTATAAAGGCATCGGCCGACACCATCTTCTTCAGTGTTTCTTGCCCCAGATGCCAGGTGCCCTCCTAGGAAGGCTAAATTTGGTAAATGGATAAAAATAATCCCAAACATGCACAACAGTAATAAACAGATACACCATAGGAAATACCCCCAGCTAATGGGAAAAGGGGTAGGGACCCAAAAAGAAGGATAAAGAGGGGTAGGAGGGTGGGAAAATCCGACTGCAGTTGCATATCTATCGGACATCTACATTTATGGTTGGTACAAAACTGTACTATGTCCTTCAAGAATGCAACTGCAGTCATAACATATGGGTTGAATACCATAGCCAAGCTGGGGGGTGGATGGAACTATGATAAGGATGGTGTAGCTAAAATCCCCTGCAGGACTGCCGAAGCAAAGCCTGCTCGGGATCTTGAGTATAAGGGCAGGTTGTAGTGCTTGGTAAATGTATGCACGGAGCTCCATGTAGCAGCCTCTAAAATGTCCTTTGTTGCCACTCCTCTTAGGAAAGCTGTGGAAGTGGCTATAGCTCTGGTGGAATGTGGCCTAACATTGGCTGGAACACCTTTTCCATGGAAAGAATAGCAGAATCTGATGCAATGTCCAATCCATTTTGAAATTGTTTGTTTGGAGATTGCTTTTCCTTGCACTCCAGCAGCATAGGCTACAAACAGTTGGTCTGACTTTCTGGTGGCTTTAGTTCTGTCCAAGTAGTAACGCAGTTGCCTGTGTATGTCCAAAGTATGCAGTAGTTTTTCCCCCTTATTTTGAGGATTGGGGAAGAATGTAGGCAGGTGAATAGCTTGATTTAGAGACACCCTGGAAATAACTTTTGGCATGAATGTAGGATTGGTTCTTAGAGAAACTCTGTCTTGATGAAAAATGAGGAAGTGAGGCACTGCCATGAGTGCCTGTATCTCCGAAACTCTTCTTGCAGATGTGACTGCCAATAAGAAGGCCGTCTTCCATGAAAGAAATTGCATTTCTGAAGTTGCTGCTGGCTCAAATGGAGGAAGAGTTAATTTTTCCAACACATAATTGAGGTCCCATGCAGGTACTGGCTGTTTTCTGGGAGGTTTGATATTCTTTATTCCTCTTAGAAACTGCCTTAGCAGAGGATGAGAAAACACTGGAGGGTCACAGTTGTATTTTGCTGAGATTGCTGAGGCATGAATCTTTATTGAAGAGTATGAGAGTCCAGTATGAAATAGTTCTGCCAAGTATTCTAAAATCTGATGTAGACTCGGTAATGCTGTGTCCTGACCCCGGTTGGCATTCCAGATGCTGAATCTCTTCCATTTGGCTGAATAGGTTTTTCTGGTGGAAGGTCTGCGTGCTTCCAGCAATATTTCTTGAACTGATTTTGAAAGAGAGATAGGTGGAGAAGTCATGTTAGCCTCCAGGCTGTCAGATGTAATGTTTTCAGGTCTTGATGTACAGTCCTGTAATTGTGTTGTGTTAGGAGCAGGGGCCATAGGGTCAGAGGCCATGGTTTGGTCCGAGTTATGGTCAATAGCAATGGGTACCAGTGTTACCTTGGCCAGTCTGGAGCTATCAAGATGCCTGTTGGTTCTGCTCTGATCTTCAGTATCACCTTGGTCAGCAGAGGAGGAAATGCATAAATTTTTAGAGAATTCCAGCTGAAGGAGAGAGCATCCGTTTTCCAGGCTAGAGGATGGTGAGTCCTTGTGCAGAACTTTTCCAGGTGATGATTTAAGTGGGAAGCAAAAAGATCTACATCCGGTCTTCCCCATGTCTTTGTCAATTGAGAGAAAATGTGAGGGTGCAGCATCCATTCGTGTGGGTCTATGAAATGTCTGCTCAGGTTGTCCGCCAGTACATTGTCCTTGCCTGGTACAAACTGGGATTGTAAAAGTATCTTCAGGCTCACGGATTTTTCCCAGAGAAGCACTGTTAGTCTGCAGAGGGGATACGAATGAGTGCCTCCCTGCTTGTTTATGTACCACATGACAGTGGTGTTGTCTGTCCTTATTAGCAAATGCCCTTGTAGTGATTTTTCGAAAGTCTCGATTGCATGTATCACTGCCAACATTTCCTTTTGGTTTATGTGCAGATGTCTTTCCTTTGGCGTCCATTGCCCTTGAATGCATCTGCCCTCCATGTGCGCCCCCCATCCATGGTCTGAGGCGTCTTTTGTAAGCATTTGGCCTGCTTGAGGTCTGTTGAAAGACATGCCTTTGTTTAGCTGACTGGCTTGAGCCCACCATAAAAATTATTTTTGCAGACATGGAATAAGTGGGATTATGTCCTCTAGGCTTTGGCTGTGTTGAGACCATAAGTTTTTTTAAATACCATTGCAGCTTTCTCATATGAAGTCTTGCCAAAGGTATCAGAAGGATGCAAGATGCCATGAACCCCAGGGCCTGCAGGATTTTCCTTGCAGTCAGCTGGGGAGAGTTTTGCTAGGCCTTTGAAGTACTCTGGTAAATGCTGCTGTTTTTCCTCTGTGAGGTAGGCCATTTGGTTTTCTGTGTCCAGTTTGGCTCCTAAGAAGATAATCTGTTGGGATGGCAGTAGTTTTGACTTCTGAATGTTGACTGTGTATCCCAAGGCTTGCAGTAGATGCATGACAGTCCAAATTTTCTTTTAAGGTTTGTTTGTTGTCTGCTTGTATGAGGCAGTCGTCCAAGTAGGGGTATATATTTGAATCCCCTGCAGTCTGCAGTGTGCCACTACTGATGCCAGGCATTTCGTGAACACTCTGGGCGCAGTAGATAAGCCAAACGGCAATGCTGAGAATTGATAATGCTCTGTCCCTGCAAGAAAGCTGAGGTATCTTCTGCAGCTTTGTCTGATTGGGACATGCAGGTATGCCTCCTTGAGGTCCAGAGTGACCATCCACGACCCCTTGCCCAACATGGGAAGGAGTTGCTGCAACGTCAGCATTTTGAACTTTGGCACTATGAGAAAAGTGTTTACAGATGACAAGTCCAGTATGGGTCTCCATTTGTTTTCTTTTCTTGGAACAAGGAAAAGTCTTGAATAAAATCCCTGGCCTTGCTCCTGAGGAAGAACCCTTTCTATTGCTTTTATACTTAACAGCTTGGAAACTTGAGAGAGAGCCTCTGCCCTTCGATGATGTGGCAGGTTTGGCATGCCTTGTCTTATTGGTAATGTGTGGAAGTGGAATCTGTAACCTTTGTCTATCAAATCCAGAATCCAGTTGTCCTTGGTTAAGATATGCCAGTTTTGTGAGAATAAGGATAATTTTCCGCCCAAAGGTGCTTCTCTTTGAACCTCTGTAGGCGGAACGAAAGTCAAGTCATTGTGATTGTCCTTGTGGTGCAGCTGAACTGTCTGCGTCACTTCTTTGATTTGGAGGTTGCCATTGGCGGCCCCTGTAAGATCCTCGGTATTGCCCTCTACCTCGGGCACGTCTGCTTTTTCCCCTTTGAAACTTGTCAGAGCCAGGGAAGGACCAATTCTTTGAGGGCCAGTTTCTGCTGAATCTGGGTGGCTGAACCTGAAGGAAATCCTTGACTGTCTGTACTGACTTTGCTTTTTCCTCTGGATTTCAATAAATCTTGTGCATTAGCACCAAAAAGCTTCTGTTTTTCCAAAGGTGCATCCAATAACTTTACTTTAACATGGTCAGGCATATCACAGCCCCAGTCATAGCTGCCCTACATGAAGCTTCCAGTGCATCATAGCCACACTGAAGAAAATGGTTATTAACCTGCTGAGTGTTATGTATATGATCCTGCAATGCCTTTTTATCAATAGGCTCAGGAGAGGCTAACTTTTTCTGTAAATAATCCAGGAGAAAATCTTGGTACTGAAACATGTGAAAAAGGCAGTTAAGTGACCTCATGGCTAGGGTAGTAGAGGTATATACTTTTTTACCCCATCTCTCCAGGGACCTTGCTTCTCTGTCCGCTGGCAGTGGGTTTTTGGCAGAGGAGGTACCACTCCCTTGGGGCCCTGTGAAATAGTTTCTAGATCCACAGAGTGGGCCTTAAAAAGGTGCTAGAGAGTGTCAGGGACCCTATAATATCTGTCCGGCTTGGCAGGAGCAAGAGGAAGAGAATCGGGGTTAGCACTGGAGTCAGAGAAAACATCATCCAAAACATCCATAACAGGTGGAATAGCCAAAGGTCTGTGCTGGGGAAGCTTGAGGAAGGTACGAAGCCTTTTCCTGGAGTCAGAGAATTCCTGACCCTGCCATTGAAAATGTTCCCTCATGGAATGCAGGACTTCACCAAATGAGAAATCCTCTGGAGGGGAGGCAGAGGGAATTGATTCCTCAGCATCAGAGTCCTCGTAGGCCTGGAAGGATTCTTCTTGGGTATCAGAATGCTCAGAATCCCCAGAGGCTTCATCTGAAGAGAGGTCGTCCGCCTGCTCAGTTCTAGGCCTTTTTTTTGCAGGTGGCTGAGAACCCCTGTCAGGATGAGGCTGAGACCCCCTGAGATAAGGGAAATAAGATCAGAGCCAGAGACATGATCTGCTTATCAGAAGAAGGGGCCTGGGCAGTAGGTTTAGGATGGGCCTTGGCCTGACTGGCGGCCTTAGCACGGGCAAAGGCCTTGATGGACATGGATACAGGAGGCCTAGCAGCCCCACATGCAGGCATAACCTTGTCCACAGCAATGGTGTCGGGTAGATCCAGTACTTAGGTTTCCGGAGGAAAATCAACAACCGGCACCGGAGAGATGTCAGAGACCGAAGGTCGTGTTAACGCTGTGTCGTCGGCCTGGAGCGGTTGATTTACCACTTCCGAAGGGACCGAAGCACTAGCAGAGGGTTTGGGAGTAGCATCGGTAGTGGACGCGGGCCGAGGAGGTCGGTCCAGGTCCTTGCGTTTTTTAGCAGATTGGGTTGTCGGTTGATCCGACGGCATGATATACGCAAAAGATTCACCGAAAAAGTCCTCTGCGAATTCTGCCCGGCGCCTGAGAGTGCGCTTATTAAAGCAAGCACAGGCAGAGATGTCGTGGTCTGGGCCCAGGCAAGGAAGGCAGAGATAATGGAAGTCCTTATGAGGTATTTGTTTACCACAAGACAAACAATTATTAACTTTCTCAATTTGTTCTGACATCGGCTGAGGCAAGAATAAATGTTCCCCAACGGGGTACTTAGCTTTTAGATTACTTCGGTACTGAAAACACAGGAGCTGACCGACCGGCACTTGCGAACTGCTTCTGCTTCGGGCACCGTGCGGCAAGAAAGACTAAAGAAGATGGCGTCGGCCGATGCCTTTATACTCCAGCCGTTGGCGCCGGAGGAGGCGACACCAGCCGACGCCGGACCCAGACTTTGGAATTCAGCCGACCGAGGGCTGCCGGAGGCAGGACAACCCATATGTTATGACTGCAGTTGCATTCTTGAAGGACATCAGGACTACAACAGTGAATACACAACATCTACATGCAAGTATACAGAAAGTACAGTTGTGTACCTACCATAAATGTAGATGTTAGAGTGTATTCACGGTTGCAGTCATTACACTTGGCTTATCCTGCTGGCAGGCTACCCGCAGTCGACCTGAATTCCAAAGTCTTGGTCCGGCATCAGTTGTTGTCGCCTCTTCCCTGACGGTGCGCCAGGGGTATAAAAGATGCAGCCGACGCCATTTTTTTCAGTTTTTCTTGCCCCAGATGTCAGGTACCCCCAAAAGGGTAGGCTAAAAAACACTGCTTATAAAAGCATGCACTAAAATAAACAATACCTTCATCTACAAGCAAATACACCACATAGGTTGCAGAGGATAGAGAAGTACAGTTAAGTCCCAGCAAAGAAAGGGGGATGGTGGGTGGGTAACCTGGACTGCAACAGTGAATACACTAACATCTACATTTATGGTACGTACACAACTGTACTACGCTCATCATGTTTCACTGTTGCAGTCATTACACTTGGGTTGAACCCCAAAGCTGAGGTTGGGCGGCTGGGTCTAAATAGAATTGGGAGAGGCTATAAGGCCCTGCAAGACTGCAGTGGCAAAGCCTGCTCTGGATTTAGAGTAAAGAGGCAAGTGCTTAGTAAAAGTGTGCACTGAAGTCCAAGTTGCAGCCTCCAAAATACCCTTGGTTGGTACTCCTCCTCTGAGGAAGGCTGCTGCTCTGGTAGAATATGGTCTAATGCCCTTAGGCACTGATTTGCCATGTTGTGAATAGCAGAAACGAATGCAGTGTCCTATCCATTTTGAAATAGTTTGCTCTGAGATGGCCTTTCCTTGTGATCCTGCAGCAAATGCCAATAAAAGTTGCTCAGTCTTTCTGAAAGCTTTAGTTTTGTCCAAGTAGAAGCGTAGCTGTCTGTGTATGTCCAAAGAATGCAGAAGTCTCTCCCCTTTTTTCTGCGGGTTTGGGTAAAAAGTAGGCAAATGAATGGTTTGGTTAAGAGCCACACTGGACACTACCTTAGGTATAAATGTTGGGTTTGTCCTTAGAGAAACCCTGTCTGGATGGAAGATAATAAAAGGTTCCACAGCCATTAATGCATGTAACCAGTGGCGGCTGGTGACTTCAAATCACAGGGGGGCTGCAGGAGACGCTGAATGGGCGGGGTCAAAGGGAAGGGGTGTGGTCAACCATAAAGGGGAGGAGCTATGCACAAAACCACAAAAAAACTAACTTTAATTAAATACGCTGCCCTGGGTGACAAACCATCATTATGAAAGTCCAATCAAGACAAAAATAAGTGTAGAAGAATAAAAATATTTCAATGCATTGGCTGCATGACAGCTTACTTAATATCTAGATGGAACCAAAAGGTTGTGAGGCATGAAAAAATAAATTACTTTTTAAATACATTACTGGAATGCCAGTCAAAATCAAGTATAAGAAAAACCAGAAGCACTCAACTCAAACCACTTCTCCTTGCACTGCAGTTCTAATTATAATATATTCAGCTTTATTAAAGTACCAAGCAACATGCTGAAAGTAGAAATCTATGTGATGCCCCACTTGTAAAAATGTTTCTTATCCAAAAAGACCTGCTGCCTGACAACTTGTTTCATGGGGAAAACATGATAAAAGTAAAAAATGAAAAGCAAACAAGAAACAAGCTCAAGATACATTGCTTAAAGGATTACTGTACAGGTTATGGACCACACATAATTGGCATTCTGTTTAGTTTCTGGGTAAAGCCTGTAGAGATGACTGGAAGTCTCCAACAAGTGTAATGAGCTTTTAAAATAATGGAATCCTGTCCTTTAATACCCAAGGCTTATACATTATCTAGTCAAGTATTCTCTGCATGGCAACAACAGAAAGGCTTTCAATGTTGGCATTTCTTTAACAGTATGCTTATTAAAGCTTACTTGCATCTTCGATGTCAGACAAGCTTACCTTATGGTCATTAAAGCATTGCTACTTAAACACAGAGCAACAGGCACTTTGAGTAATAAGCATAAATCAACAGTACAAAAATATGACAGAAACCAGACCATTCTGCAAAATCAAGGACAGATGAAAAGCCACTGTAGTACTTATGCAGTGTGTCCTCCCCATCCAAGGTAGATACAACTACTCCTTGCCTTGCTTGGACACATCCAGAGTCACTACATGGGGAGTGGGGTGCAACAAGCATGTCACAATTTGAAATCTCTCTGGCTGACTGTGATGGCCCTGACACATTTGTCATACCTCTCAACTTCAAGAGCAAGAAATCTGGACAAAGCCATACACAGAAGTGGGACAAAGGCACAACAATAAGGACAATTTTAAATATTGCTCTAATAAACTTAGAAAGATAATAGAATAGGTCTTGCATTAGTATGAATTTTCTGAAGGGTATAAAATCTGAAACTCAAATGTCTGTCATTTTCTAACTTCAGTCTTTAGTGATTTGTCACTAATTTGCCAAAATCACAATTTTATGAAAAATGGACCAAAATGTGATGCAAAAATATAAAATAGACACACAATACAGCTTCTACCTGTCAAAGAAGGGACACTTTAATATTAGTACTGCTACCTTGAGCAGCTGACAAAATAAAAGAATCTACATGCATTTCAAGTAATCTATAACTTTGATTATTACAGTTATTTCTTAATTGTAAACCCTCCATGTTTTCTTCCAAAATTGCTATTTTATGGAGGGATTATTAGGGGAAGAGCAACATTTTGAGCCAAAAATTGGGGACAGTTGAGAGGTTGGCTATGCCTAATTCTATAAAGCAATTTATTTGCATGTACCTCTCAACCTGTTAATGCAGTAAATCTGAACAAGGCCAAATATATTGGGGCACATATAAACAGTACTAAAATTGCTCTTGTATAAATTGAGACAGTTGATAGAACGGCTCTTACTTTAACATGCATTTTATGAAGGTTATGAAGTCTGAAACTTATTATTTAGTGACTTCTGGCAAATCATTTAGGAATTAAAACTACAAATTTTATGAACAACAAGCCAAAAATAAGAAGCAAAAATCTATTCATTCTTTGAAAATCTGGACAGTTGGGAGGTATAGTTCAGCTGGGCCTGTCTGAGTTTGCTGCCCTTCCCCTGACAAAATAATGGTTGAACTGGAGCCTCTGCAGCCATTCCAATTAACCATTACTTGGCTATTTCACTCCATTTACCATAAACACTAATGTGCATACTGCTTTACTTCAATGATTGGACTTCATTTGAAAGTTTTATTTTGTATTTTACAGCACAAACATTAAGTCATCTGTTAAACAAAGCAATGCAGTCTTACAATAAAAACTTAGCATTAAAACTTCTCTGCCCTTGAAACTCACATTCATTGAAACAGCATTGAAACCCACATTCAAAGAAAATACATTTTGCCAGTGGCAGATAAAGATTAATTTTGGGCTGTTTTCGAATCATAGGCCCCTTGCATATGAAACATACATGTGCTCTTTGATACACCTTCCTCATTGTACTAAAAATTATATTCCTTGTACAATACAGTACACTTGTTAGAGGGTGTTTTAAATTTGTTTTGAACATTTTTCCAGTAAGCAATGAAACAAAACATATGCACCCATAATGGCAAAACTGCCCAGTTGAGAACATTTATCATAAAAAAAGTCTACTCAGACTTCTACAGTCCACCATTATTAGTAAATATGCACAATTCCACAGTCCACCATTATTAGTAAATATGTACAATTCCACAGTCCACCATTATTAGTAAATATGCACAAATCTACAGTCCACCATTATCAGTAAATATGCACAATTCTACAGTGCACCTTTATCAGTAAATATGCACAATTCTACAGTCCATATTCAGTGAATTCAGTTCTTGCCATAGCTGTCAACCTTAGCACAAAAACCTGGACGAAGCCAATAATGGGGGAATACAGTCCCAAAAATAGGGACAAATTTAAAATATTCATCTTATAAACTTAGAAAATTGCTAGAAAAAAAGGTTGTGCTACTATGTATTCTGAACATGAAGTTTGAAATTCAAATGCGGTCAATTTTACTGCGGACAGAACAAAAACAATTTTCAGCAGAGACGCAGGGATTAATACTGCAGACACGTCTTTGTAAAATGGCAGGGCATCAGAGCAAATCCACACAAACACAGAGAGGAGATGCAGACTCCACACAGAAGCCACCCCAACCAAGAATCAAACCAGAAAACCTATAGCTGTGAGGCAACAATACTACCACTGCACCATCAAATCTGCAAGGAATTAAACATTCAGAAACCTGAAGTCTGAAATTCAAATGCCTGTCAATTTTACTGCGGACAGAACAAAAACAATTTTCAGCAGAGATGCAGGGATTAATACTGCAGACACGTCTTTGTAAAATGGCAGGGCAGCAGAGCAAATCCACACAAATACAGGGAGGAGATGCAGACAGAAGCCACCCCAACCAAGAATCAAACCAGAAAACCTATAGTTGTGAGGTAACAATACTATCACTGCACCATCAATTATACAAGGAATTAAACATTCAGAAACCTGAAGTCTGAAATTCAAATGCCTGTCAATTTTACTGCGGACAGAACAAAAACAATTTTCAGCAGAGACGCAGGGATTAAAACTGCAGACACATCTTTGTAAAATGGCAGGGCACCAGAGCAAATCCACACAAACACAGGCAGGAGATGCAGACTCCAAACAGAAGCCACCCCAACCAAGAATCAAACCAGAAAACCTATAGCTGTGAGGCAACAATACTACCACCGCACCATCAATTATGCAAGGAATTAAACATTCAGAAACCTGAAGTCTGAAATTCAAATGCCTGTCAATTTTACTCCGGACAGAACAAAACCAATTTTCAGCAGGGATTAAAACTGCAGACACGTCTTTGTAAAATGGCAGGGCACCAGAGCAAATCCACACAAACACATGGAGGAGATGCAGACTCCACACAGAAGCCACCCCAACCAAGAATCAAACCAGAAAACCTATAGCTGTGAGGCAACAATACTACCACTGCACCATCAAATGCAAGGAATTAAACATTCAGAAACCCTTAAGTCTGAAATTCAAATGCCTGTCAATTTTATTTAACATTTTTAATCAGGACAGTCTGACTTGGAACAAATAAACAATTTTCAGCAGAGGCCCAGGAAGAAATAATGCAGACATGTCTTTGTAACATGGGAGGGCACAAAAGCAAACCCACACAAACACAGGGAGAAGATACAGACCCCACAAAGAAGGAACCCCAGCCAAGAATCAAACCCAAGAACCTGCAGCTGTGAGGCAACAATACTACTACTACACCATCAAATATCAAGCATTGCAACATTTACAAACCACAGATATTATGAGGAACAGATCAGATCGAATATGAGGTAAAAATCTGAAATTTTTTTACAAATGGTGGTGGGTAGGGAACTCAAGTCTTTAACACCTGCATACAGGGTACAGGGTTCAAGCCTGAGGCATTCCCTACCACACCACCATAAGCACCTGGGGCATTTTCTCACACACACACACACACACACACACACACACACACACACACACACACACACCAGTAAAGCACAAGCACCATACACACACAAATAAGCACAAACTCAATAAAAATAAACATTGTAAATTAAAAAAACCTTACCTGAATGAATACATCCAGAGTTAACGTACATACATCCTTCCCGCGCAATACTGAAGACCCGCGAGATCCCAATGCTCCTTCCCGACGCCGAGATCCCTAAGGCTCTGTCCCGAGTCCCTGCTGCTCCTCTTGCAGTCGGACGCGCCCCATACTCCTGGCGGGTCTGTGCACTGTAAAGTGCACAGGCGTCTCCTGTGTCCCCTATGGGGACGGCTACCTTGAGCATGCGCATAGACCGATAAGTCGGGACTCGGTCTATCTTGCATGCGAAGTCCGCGAATTTTAAAAAAATATTTTTTTTTATTTTTCATTTTTTTTCTTTCTTTTTTATTTTTGAGGGGGCTGCAGTCCGGCAGCCCTATGCCACGAGCCGCCCCTGCATGTAACTCAGACTCTTCTTGCTGAAGTTATTGCTAGGAGCAGAGCTGTTTTCCATAAGAATTTTATCTCAGCTGTATTGGATGGCTCAAAAGGAGGCAGTGTGAGTTTTTCCAAGACAAAATTGAGGTCCCATGCAGGTATTGGTGCTCTCCTTGGAGGTCTTATGTTTTTGGCTCCCCTGAGGAACTGCCTAAGCAATGGATATGAAAAAATAGGTGGGTCTGTATTATAATGAGCTGAATGGCAGAGGCATGGATCTTGATGAGAAGGATGGGCCTTTGTCCAGCATCACAGTTGGGTATTGTAAAATCTGAGGAATATTTGGAATAAGCCTGTCAATTCCTTGTGCCTGGTTCCAAGCACAGAATCTCTTCAATTTTTCTGCATAAGATTTTCTGGTGCTGGGCCTCCTGGCCTTCAAAATAACATCCATAACTACTTTAGAGAGAGGTGTATTCGGAATGGTTACAGTATCCACCATGCAGCTAGATTTAAGAGTTCCGAGTTGGCTGTGCAGAATCTGATTGTTTTGTTGGGTCAGTAAATGAGGAATTTGAGGCAATGTCCAGGCTGGGCCTTGGGACAAGCTCCTTAGGATTGGGTACCAGTGTTGGCGTGGCCAATCTGGGGCAATCAGTATCATTTGAGGCTTTGCTTGTCTGACCTTCAGGAGTACCTTGGGGAGGACAGGCAGTGAAGGAAAGGCATATACTGTAAGGTTGTTACAGATGAATGACAAAGCATCCACTTTCCATGCTTGTTTGTGATAAGTCTTGTCCAGAATCTCTGGAGTTGGCAGTTGTGAGGGGAGGCAAAAAGATCTATATCTGGGCATCCCCATTTCCTTGTTATCATGCTGAAGACTTGTGGATCTAGTTTCTACTCATGAGGGTCCATGAGGTTTCTGCTTAGTCTGCCAGAGCATTTGTTTTTCCTGGCAGGAATTGTGCTTGCAAGTGTACTTGGTAAGTCAATGCTGTGTTCCACAAAATCATGGCTTGTCTGCAGAGGAGGTAGGAATGTGTGCCCCCCTGCTTATGTACCACATGAGTGTGGTGTTGTCAGTCTTTATCAGCAGCTGTCCTGGATGAAGTAGGTCCTTGAAGGCTGTCAGGGCATTTTGTACAGCTAGCATCTCTTTTTGATTGATGTGTAGATGCCTTTGGCTTGAGGGCCATGTGCCCTGAATACATTTTCCTGCCATGTGGGCCCCCCAGGCATAATCTGATGCATCTGTAAGTGTTTGCCTGGCTGTGGGTAAAGTGAATGGCTGTCCCTTGTTGTGGTGACAGGCCTGTGCCCACCATCGAAACTCCTGTTGCAGGCAGGGAACGAGTGAAATTAATGATTCCAGGCTGTGGCAATGTTGAGTCCAAACACTTTTTAGGTACCATTGTAGTTTCCTCATATGCAGTTTTACATATGGAATTAGCAGAATGCAGGAGGCCATGTAGCCCAAAGCCTGCAGAATTCTTCTTGCAGATAACTGGGTCTTTGTTGCCATGCTTTCGAAGTAAGAAGTCAGTTGCCTTTGTTTGTCTGGCTTGAGATAAGCCATCTGGGCAGTTGTATTTAAGCTTGCACCCAAGAATATTATCTCGAGAGGGTACTAGTTTTGATTTCTTTTCGTTTACTGTGTACCCTAGGCAAATTAGTAATTTTTTACAAAGCCAAATGCTTTAGTAGAATGTCTTTGGTCTCTGCTTGAATAAGGCAGTCGTCCAAGTAGGGATATATTTGAATTCCTCTGTCTGCAAAATGCAATTACTAGTGCCAGGCATTTTGTGAAGACCCTGGGCGCAGTAGATAAGCCAAAGGGCAGTGCAGAGCATTGGTAGTGCATGGAGTCAGCTATGTATCGGAGGTATCTTCTGCAAGATGGTCTGATTGGGACATGCAGGTATGCCTCTGAGGTCCAAAGTTACAAGCCAAGCCTTTTTTCCCAACATGGGCAGAAGCTGCTGCAGAGTCAACATTTTCAATTTCGGAACATCCAGAAAAGTATTTAGAATAGACAGGTCCAGAATCGGTCTCCATGCTTTGTCCTTTCTTGGTACTAAGAAAAGTCTCGAGTAAAATCCTTGTCCCTGCTCTTGTTGTGGCACTGGCTGAATAGCCCTCATGTCCATGAGAGATGAAACTTGGTTTTGTGCCTCTGCCCACTGATTGTGTGGCAGGTCTGGCATACCTTTTGCCTTTGGAAGGGTGTGAAAGTGGAACCTGTAGCCCTGAGAAACTATATTTAAGACCCATTTGTCCTGGGTAATCATGTGCCAATTTTGTGAAAAAAGTGCTAGCTTTCCCCCTAACGGTGCTGCCAAAACATAAATGCTTGGCATTGGCAGGGGGAAGTCACTGGGACCATTTCCTATATGGCTGTGATTTGTCTTCTTCACTTTTGGAGGCAGAAGCACCCCACTGTTTGGGCCTGTATGAGCCCTATGGCTGCTGTCTGCCTCTAGGGCGTCTGTATCTGCCTCTCTGTGGCCTGACACGGGAAAGGACCAATTCTTAGAAGGCCAGTTCCTGCTAAATCTGGGTGGCTGCACCTGTAAGAAATCCTTCACTGTCTGCATAGATTTAGCTTTATCCTCCATTTTCTTCAACACCTCTTCTGCCTTAAAACCAAACAAAGTATCATGCTGTAATGGAGCATCCAATAATTTTGCTTTAACATGATCAGGCAGAGTCTGTTCCTTTAACCAAGCATGCCTTCCAATTACAGAGCCTGTTACAGCGGCCCTGCAAGAGGCCTCCAGTGAATCATAACCACATTGCAAAGTATTTTTTCCCACTTGTTCAGCTGCACGCAATAAATCCTGCAATTCCTTGTTCTAAGCACATTCAGAATTTGTCAACATTGGGCGTGGCCAAGGATGAACACAGGATAGCAGCAGATTTCTTCAGCTCCACCAATTTCACTGCACTGACCGGAATTAATTACTTAAAAAATTAATTTATGAAGTAATTTTCTTTCTAAATATGTTTGTTTTATATATTTCTTGAACTATATCTAAAAAAGAAAGGAAATTTTAACAATATTCCTGTCAGAAATCACTTTGGAAATTTTCCTGTCAGTTTATCTGTTTGAAATGAGTTCCAGTAAGACAAATTCTCAAGACTCCAGCATCAAGAAAGAACTTCAGTCTCTGATAACTAAAATCCAGCAACTTACTGCTAAGATGGATAAACTGGATACTAAAATGGATACCTTCATAGAAAAAACTACAAAACAAATAGACTTGTTACATATAGATTTGCAACAACAGAAGATCCAGATGACAGGCATAGAAGAGGCTGTAAATGACATGGAAAATAGAATCCAAGAGGAGGAAATCAACATTGAGTTTTTGCTGAAACAAAATACACATCTACAAACAAAGCTTGATGACCTGGAAAATAGATCTAGGCGCAACAACATTAGGATTTTTGGACTGCCAGAAAATATTGAAGGTAACAATATTACTTCTTTTTTAACATGGCTCCCTAAAACTTTAGACTTACCAGAAGCATTCTCTTTTGGTATCGAAAGAGCTCATAGATCTACAGCTAATACTAACTCTAACAAAAAGTATCCTAGATCAGTTATAGTTAGATTTCTATCATCTTTTGATAAAGAGATGGTTCTTAAATCTGCTTGGGCTAAAGCTCCTGTTAAAATTAATGAGACAACTGTGCGTTTTGATGATGACTATTCTTCCTTGGTAATAACTAAAAGAAAAGTCTTTCTGCCATTAATAAAGGAGCTCAAAAAAGCACAGTTTAAAACCTACCTTCCGTTTCCTGCCAAGCTAAAAATCTTCCTTCCTGATGGTCCTAAAATTTTTGATGACTTAGACTCTGCATTGTTGTTTATCAAAAAAAAATAAGATTCTGGATAAAATAGAGGAAATGGAATGGGCTAGTCCTTCATTAAAGAGGTTGGCAACTGAAACTTCGTGGAAGGCTTCAGAGAAGAAGAGACTAAAAAACAAATGACATGTTCTTTTTTTTTTCTCTCACTTTAATTTTCTTCATTATTAATTTTTTTAAATATAGTTTCTGCATTTTCAGAAAGCCACAAATATTCTGAAAAAGATTTAATCAAAGTTATTTTCTGTGTACAAAGAGCTGTTTTGTCTCATAATCAGTCAAAATATCTGAGGAACTAATGACAAGTTATCATTCAATATGTTTCTCTTTCTGACAAAGAGAATTAAAGTCAGTTACTTGATGCATTTTTTTTCTTTTTTCTTTTTTTCTCCCTTATCTTCTTTTTTATTTTAAACAATGACATTCTACTTAGATTATGCAGTGGGTAAGGGGTGGGGGAGGGCAGGGAGAGAAATGTGATGAGAATATGATAAATGGAATGATAATTTATTTATTCCTTGTAAAAAGTTTATATGCTGTTTAAATGCTAATGCTAATTATACTTTCCTGATTATATTGCTTATGCTCATCCACAAATAATATGTCATGCTTTAATTAACAATAATTAGAACTGAATAATAGTAAATAGTATATTTCATTTCCATCTTTATTAATATAAACAGCAAGTAATATTCCACTGTATATACTTTTTATAGCTTCCTTTTATATTTTTTTATCTTTGCTTTGCTCTTTATTTCTTGCTTTCTCTTTCTTTTCTCTGTTCTTTCTCTTTATTTTCTTTCATATTAATATATTGACATTCTTTTGATCATACAGGTACAGTAAATAAGATTTGTATAAAAATTGATTTGGGGCAAAAATAATCTGTTTATCACATATTAATAACTTTGAGCTTAGTTTCACTTTCATAGAGGCTGTAATAACTTGTAAAATACTTCGCGAAGGTTTTGCTATGTTTAGCTTCACTTATACTGCTAAATGAATGTCAGTCACTTGTTTTTAACAAAATTCCCGCCAAAATATTAAGGGAGACAATTTGGGATGTGGGTTACCTCGTGAACAGTGTCCTTGAGTTGTTTTAAAAGCTTCAACACTCAGAACTCACGCAGAGAAGCTGAAAGCAGTCAATTTGAACTTTGACCCCAGAATTCACACTGACAAATCGCAGATTCATGAAGAACACTCAACCAGGAAGTGGAACTGCTGCAAATGCGACTCTGCGATGGAAAATGAACTCTATCATTTAAATGCGAGTTATTTTATGTAATTACTTATTTATTTATGTTATAATTTATAAAATATGTAAGTTATAATGATTTTAAATGATGTAGTTTTTCATAGTAAGCAAATGTGATTTTTTAGAAGGCATAGAAAGTGAAACATTTATACAAGTGTATTTGAAAGTTTATTTGACTGCAGCTTATTAATATATGTAAAAAACTTATGATTTAAACATATACACTGCTATGATTCATTAGATTTATATGATTGACAAGCACAAATAACATTATGACTATTCTGGAAGAAGCTGTCATCTGACATTTTAAAGCAGCAGTTTAGATATACAAAATACAGATGGCTTTCTTCACAATAAAGCAAGTGTTTTTGAGATCTTGCTTAACTATGCAGTATGATTTATAGCAATACCTATAAATATAATATTTTACTCTACTGACAATAATAAGTATGGGGAAAAAAGCTCTGATACAAGTAATTTAAAGTCTTTTGGAAGCGGTTAACTGCATTTACATGATAGAATATAGATACATCTTAATATATGTAATGTATGAACCATATTAGCCAAAGTTATTGATTTAATTGAATATTAGAACTTATTTTTACAAATTTTGAATAAATTAATGTGTACATATGCCCTTCCCCCCCCCTTTTTTTTTTCTTCTGTTTCTCTCGCGTCTTTTATTTCTCTCTCTCTTCTTGGTTTCTAATATCAAGTTTATTTGAATGCTATTTGAATATAAATGTATTATATTAAATAGATGTATATAGTAGTATGAATAGTTTTTTAAAAAAAAAAAGTTTCTCTTAGTATATATGATGTTTTATCAAATGTGTAGTCTTGTCTTACCAGATAATCTAATTGAAAGTTGTTAATTTAAGTTAAATATAACAAGTATTAAATTGATAAGGTGGCAGCTGAGGTACTGAAAGGAGAAGGTAAACATTACTTATTTTGTTAATTGTTATTTTAATTATAAGTTTTCTATGTTTTAAAATTGCCAAATGACTTCTCTAAAAGGAATTTCTTGGACTGAATAATCTGTGTAAAAGGGCAAGCCTAATAAGATACATTAATTTACATGAGGCCAACTTAGTCTTCCTACAAGAAACACATCTCTTGAAAAAAGATATTGATAAACTAGTCACAAACAAATATACAGTATTGGTTAGTTCAGAGCACACTCAGAAAAAAAGAGGAGTGGCTATTTTATGGAATAAAAGTATGCCCATTCCTAAAACTATTAAGTCTTATCAAGATGATAAAGGAATGTTTTGTATGGTTACAATACAAATTAATGGGAAGACTTATACATTAATCAATATATATTGGATACCTGGAACTGGTATTAATACAGTGAAATGCCATCTTGATAAGATCATATTCTCTATAGGAGATATTATTTTAGCTGGTGACTTTAATTGTATATTACATGAAAATGACACTACCACTATAGGAAAAAGGAAAATTACATCTAATGCAAAGCATTTAAAGGATTTTGCTGATTCTTATCATTTAAATGATAATAATCATAGATTCAAAATCATTACCATATACATTTTTCTCTAACAGATACAAAACTTATTCAAAAATAGAGTCTATTTCTAACCAGATGGTAACAGAATTAACTCTAAAATCATTTCATGTCCTATATCTGATCATAATTCAATTGTTTTTGAGTTCATGATAAAAAATACTCAATGTTCAAATCAAAAGGATACCAGCATACTTAACTCAATTAAAAGACTATAAAGAATATATACTTTCAGAAGTACAACATTTTCTAGATATAAATAATACTCCTGAAGTCTCCATTGTTTATGTTTGGGATGCTTTAAAATCATATTTATATGGATAAAGTATCAGATGGTATAATAATAAAAGGAAATCTTGGGATAAGGAATGGTTAGATATTCAAAGTAAACTAGATTCTTATAAACACAATAAAGAAAATATTATGGATAAGAAAGTCATTGAAGAAATAAACTAAACGAGAAATACAAAGAAATTTTAACTCAAAGTTAAAATAACTTTAGAGAAATACAAGTTTTTGTCTTACTCAATAAGCCCCAAATACCTACATAGACTTAAAAACAAAACAAAAAGGTTGAATAAGCAAAATCATATCAAAGAAATCTTTTCTCTAAGGAAAAAGAAGAATGTTTCTAGTCTACCAGAAATACTAGATGAATTTAGAAATCACTTTCACAAAATTAATCATAATAACATTAACATGGAACCTAAAGATAAAATAAGGGAATTTATAACCACAAACATGAATAAAAAACTTAACAGATTAAACTATTGGATAAAAGTATTTCATATACAGAGGTTGTTACACAAATAAACAAGCTTAAATCAAACAAAGCACTAGGTAATGATGGTATTATACCAGAGATATATAAAATCCTTTCTAAAAGTACATACACATTAATACATAAGGTTTTTACTTGGGCCCAAAATGAATTAATAACCCCCCATCTTGGCAATATACATTTATTTCGCCAATCTTGAAACCTAATAAAGATCCAACTAGATGTACTTCATATCGACCCATCTCATTACTTAATGTTGATAATAAAATGTTTATGAGTATTTTTGCTGATAGATTGAAGACAATCATCCCTGGCATTATAGATATAGATCAGACAGGCTTCATTGTAAATAGAAATACTTTTGATAATATAAGGAGAACTCTAACTTTAATTGATTTTGCAAATAGGAAAAAGAAAGATTTAACTCTTATTAGTCTTGATATAAGCTCAGCATTTGATTCAGTAAGTTGGGACTACCTGTTTACCTTACTGAAGTGCACAAACTTCTCAGAAGCATTTGTAAATCTAATTGAGCATTTATACAAAGGAACATTGGCTTATATTAAGATAGGAACATATGTCTCACAACAAATACCAATTTTTAAAGGTACAAAACAAGGGTGTCCACTCCCTCCACTATTATTCACATTAATAATGGAGCCTTGGGCTAATTTGATCAGAAACAGTACTGACAGAGGGATTTGAAATAGATGAAAATACATCTAAAATTCAACTCTTTGCAGATGATGTTTTAATCACATCAGCAGGATCTAATTCTTCTATGCAGTCTCTGTTCGATAAAATGATACATTTTAAAAGTATTTCTGGTTTAATATTCAATGAAGAAAAAACTAAAATACTATCTATATATACACGAAAAAAAAATTCTCATTAATGATTTTACTAAATATGTACCCAATTCAGGTCAGATAATATTATACCTATTATACCTAAATAAGTTATCTAAAGATGTCAAATCTATTATACATAATAATTATAATACCTGTCTTCTTAATATACAAAATCTCTTTAATACCTGGAATAATATGTTTTTTACTATGAAAGAGACTTACAATTATTAAAATGATAATATTCCCCAAGATATTATACTTAATACAATCAATAATACTTCCACCTACAAAAATAATTATCAAAAATTGAATACACTAATGTTAAATTTCCTATGGGCACCTAATAGACCTAGGATTGCTTTAAAGAAACATACTAATAGCTGGTCTCAAGGGGGTATTTCTTTTCCAGACTTCAATTTATATACTATCTCTTCTATTATAAAAGTTATTACTTTATTAACAGATCAGTCATATGTTGCAAAATGGAAAGATTACTGGGAGATTAGTATTCACTTCATGAAAATCTCCTTAACACATAAAAATATGATTGTAAATAACTCCATGTTATGGTTACTAAAAGAATTTTGTACTTCACCTATTACACCTAAACATATAGTTAGTTACCCATTAAACATTATTATTAGTTATCGTAACTTTATATTCATGCATCCTAAATATAAAGAATGGAATTTTATTATATTCCCTATAATGTATACTCGGGGTATGCTTTTGTCATCCACTTCTGAAGGAACTCATTTAACTACAGATAATGATCTAAAGTACTGGTATCAGTTGATATCTGATAATAAAGTTAAAAATCTAGACTTCTTAAAACAAGAATTTGATCTAAGAGAAACTTGCTGGTTAGAGGTTCAGACCTTTAGACAACATCTCATTGATAAAATAGATCTAATGTCTATAACAGTTAAAGAATCTGTCCCAACATTGATTGATTACTTGATATTAAATTTACAACATAAATTTTAAAGGTGAGCTTTCATACATACATAAAATTATCAGACAAGAAACTTTTTACAGTGTAGATACCTACTGGAATTATTTCATTTCCATTAATGGTGATCCACCAAATCAACAAGATAAACAATATATATTGGAATATGCTTATAAAACTACGTCCTCCATTGTCTGGAGACTTTTTACATGGAAATTTTTACATAGATCATTTTATACACCTTTGATGATGAATAAAATAAATAATAAAGATAATCTATGTAAAAGATGCAATGTAGAAATTAATGCAGACTGGGCTCATATGTTTTATGACTGTATAAAATTGAAATAATATTGGAAGTCAATTAATGAATTTTTGCAGGCTCTTTTTACAGATAATTTTATTATTTCTAAATCTCTTATATTATTCAACACACCTGTACCTCAAAGTGTTAAAAAGGTTAAGCTTCCCTTGTTATGGTCTATCCTAGCAGTGGCTAGAAAAATAATAACCAGAAATTGGATTTCAGATACACCTCCTTCGTTCAATGAATTTAAAAATGTTATGAATATAGTGTGCCATATGGAACTGAATACTGTGAAGTTAAGAACTACTAGAAAAACGTCTTATATTGTATGGGATAATTTACAAAACTTGTTAAACAAATCTTAACTTCAAATAACATGGTATTTTAGTTTAATTGATCTGATTGTAGTGGATGTCTTTGTAAATACTTTGGTTGTTTTGTTGAATGTTATAATCATATCTATTTTAATTGTATAAAATTGTTATGATATTTTCTTGTATGTTAAAAACAATAAACTTGTTTTAAAAAAAAAAAAAAGAATTTGTCAACATTTTCTGTTTTAACAGAGACATTAAATATTGCTGATCAAATTTAAGCATGTGAAACTGAATTTAAAGCCCTTACAGCCAAGGCAGCAGAAGTGTAAATTTTTTCCCCCCATCTGTCCAGTGCCCTAGAATCTCTATCTGAGGGGACCAGGTTTTTTGCAGTAGCAGCCTTGACCTCTTTGGGACCCTGAGAAATAGTTTCTGGGTCAGCAGGAGGGTTTTCATATAGAAATTTATGAGAATCTGGAACCCTGTAGTATGTCTGGCTTAACAGGTGCAGGAGGTAAAGAGTCGGAGACATGCCGGACTCTGAAAATACATCTACAACATCTAGAACAGGGGGAATTGCAAGAGGTCTGTGCTGAGGTAGTAAAAGAAAGTCTCTGAGCCTTTTCTTAGAATCTGAATAATCTTGGCTCTCCCAGTGGAAATGTTTCCTCATGGTATGCAAGGTTTCCCCAAATGAGTAATCCTCAGGAGAAGAAGCTGAAGGAATAGATTCTTCAGCATCAGAGTCCTCATAGGGAGAAACAGAGTATCCCTGTTCTGAAGAGGAGTCAGAGGAAATGGAAACCTGATCGGAATCATATTCAGTGTCTTGCCTATCAGGAGGGGGATGGGAACCCCTGATCAAAGTAATTGGGTCTTCAGCCATTTTGAGCATCTGTTTCTTAGGCATGGAAGTCTGTCCTGGAGAGTGCTGTACTTGTTTCCTTGTCTTTAAAACTGTTTGAGTCTTTGATGCCGAAGTTAGCTCGATATAAAGCTGTGTAGGTCTGAAAACACCCTCAGAAGCCGATGCCTGCTCAGCGGCTCCGGACCCATCTGAGGGATTAGTTTCCGAAGGCCCAATACCTTGAGTATCCAGAGGCCTAGCTGTCTTCACGTGGGAGTCTGAGGCAGCCTGTGGCTCTGAGGTAGTGGGTGTCAGGGGCTGCGAAAGCACCTCACTGAGAACCGGCGACTGGCCTAGAAGAGGCTTCGTTGTCGGTTTTGGACCTCGGATGCCTGCCCTTTTCTTTTTCCTTGCGCTTTTTATGAACTCAGGTCGTCTGTTGTTCCGACGGCATTATGTAATTAAACCTTCGGCCAAAGTAATGAAAAGCAAAATCGTAGCGACGCTTAATAGTGTGTTGGTTAAATCTAGCACAAAACCAACAACTAGCAACGTCGTGGTCAGGGCCTACGCAAGGAATACAGTAAGAATGAAAATCCTTATGAGGCATTTGCTTCCCACAAGAAATACAATTGTTAACTTTTTCTGACATCGGTCTGGAGCAAGAAAACGTTTCCCCAACGGGGTACTTAGCTTTACAGAAGACTTCGGATCTGAAATTCAATTTCGAAAATCTCAGGAGTCGGCCGACTGGCATTTGCTAACTGCTTTTGCTTCGGGTACCGTGCAGCAAGAAAGACCGAAGAAAATGGCGTCGGCTGCATCTTTTATACCCCTGGCGCACTGACGTCAGGGAAGAGGCGACAACATCCGACGCCGGACCAAGACTTTGGAATTCAGGCCGACTGCGGGTAGCCTGCCAGCAGGATAACCCAAGTGTAATGACTGCAACAGTGAAACACGATGAACATCTGTACTACATTCTTCATGTTTCACTGTTGCAGTCTTCACTTGTAGGAAGAATCCCAAAGCTGAGGAAGTGGGTGGAGGAAAGCTGTACAAATTATGGGGATGCTGGCATGCCCTGCAGGACTGCGGCGGCAAATCCTGCCCTGGTTTTGGAGACTGTAGCTAACTGGTAGTGCCTGGTAAATTGTGTATAGATGCCCACGTAGCAGCTTCCAAAATTTCCTTGGTAGGAACCCCCTTAGAAAGGTTGTGGAGGTAGAGGCTGCCCTTGTGGAATGGGATCTGACGGTTTTGGGAGGATTCTTTCCATGGAAGGTGTAGCAGAAATGTATGCAATGCGAGACCCATTTGAAAATGGTCTGCTTAGTAATGGGCTTCCCCCACTACCCCACGGGCGAACAAAACCAGGACTTGGTCAGTTTACCCGATTGATTTTGGTCCTGTCAAGGCAAATTCTCAACTGTGCACATCTAAGGTATCCAGAATTCTCTCCCCCCTATTTGTTGGTTTAGGAAAGAAAGTAGGTAGGTGAAGGCCCTGGTTAAGGGTTACATCAGATGCCACCTTAGGCATAAAGGAGGGGTTGGTTCTTAGAGAGACCTTGTTCACATGGAAGATGGACTCAGTGGCCATAAGAGCCTGGAGCTCAGACACCCTCCTAGCAGAAGTGGTGGTTAGCAAAAGGGCAGTTTTCCAAGAGAGGTATCTGAGAGCTGATGAGGAAGCTAGCTCGAAAGGGGGTAGAGTCAGCTTTTCCAGAACAAAGCTTAGATCCCAAGCTGGTGCAGGTGGCCTTTTAGGTGGTCTGATGTGAGCCACACCTCTGAAGAACTGCTCCAGAAGGTGTTGAGAGAATAAAGGCTGATCCACCTGGACATAGACTGAGATAGCTGAAGCATGAGTCTTGATAGAGGAGTAAGACAAACCCTTATGGAGGAGCTCTGCCAGGTAGTCCAGAACCAATGGTAGAGAGGCTGTAGCGCTGGAGGTGTCTTGCTAGAGCAGCAGCAGGTGAATCTCTTCCACTTAGAGGAATAAGATTTCCTGGTGCTGGGTCTACGAACCTTCTTAATGATGTCCAACACCCGATTGCAGATGACTGAAGAGATACCTGCCTTTGAGGAATCAGCCATGCTGTTAACTTGAGTGTGGCAAGACCTGGATGAAGGAGCTTCCCTCGTTGTGTGAGAAGGTCTGCGGTGGAGGCCAGAGGAAAGTGAGGATGCATGCTCATGCGGAGGAGCATGGGTACAGTGCTGCCTTGGCCAGTCTGCGGCAATCAGGATAGCCCTTGGTCCTTCCTCTCTAATCTTGAGTACTACCTGGGTATCAGAGAAAGAGGGGGAAAGTCATACACAAACAAGCTGCCTCAGTGGAAGGAGAGGGTATCCACTCTCCAGGCATCTGGGTGAAACTGTCTTCAACAGAATTT
Organism: Protopterus annectens; assembly: GCF_019279795.1. Classification (NCBI taxonomy): domain Eukaryota; kingdom Metazoa; phylum Chordata; order Ceratodontiformes; family Protopteridae; genus Protopterus; species Protopterus annectens. The sequence goes on from NC_056727.1 coordinate 943,979,517, forward strand.
GGTCAACTGACAGTTCTGGTAGCTTGCGAACAGGTCTAGGTCTTGCTCCTCCCAGATGCGACTTATCTGTAAAGGTGTCCCTGTACAACTGCCACTCTTGGGGATCCATGATCTGTCTGCTTAAGTGATCTGCCAGGGTGCTTTGCTTCCCTGTGAGGTATTGAGCTATGAGATGCAGTCTCAGATTCAAGGCTGCCAGATTTCCATGGCAAGGCAACACATGGGGTAAAAATGAGTGCCCCCCCCCCCCCGTTTGTTGATGTACCACGTGTCAGTAGTGTCTGTCCTGATTAAGAGTACTCTGGGTGACAGATGCTTTTGAAAAAGGTTAGGATAGCTCTGTGCACCACTAGCATCCGTTTCAAACTGATGTGGAGAACTAGAACTTCTTGTTCCCAAAAGGCCTGGGTTTGCAGAGTTGCTATGTAGGCTCCCCAGGCAATGTCTGAGGCGTTCGTGGTCAAGGTTTGCTTGTGTGGCCGAAGAACAAAGGGAAGGCCCTTGTTCAGGGAGCAAGCCTGGGCCCACCACAGGAGCTTCTTCCTTAAGCAAGGAATTAGTGGGAGATGGTGCTCCAGAGACTGGGAGGTGTTGGTACTTGAGGTTCCTTAGGAACCAGTGCAGTTTCCTTATATGCAATCTGGCAAGGGGTATCAGCAGGATGCAGGAGGCCATATATCCCAGGGCTTGTACTATTCTCCTGGCTGTGAGGTGGGTCTTGTGAGCCATCTGTTAGGAGGAGGACTGAAGAGAGGTCTGCTTCTGGGGGTGGGGAGGGAGGAAGGCCATTTGTATGGATGCGTCTATAAGGATGCCCAGGAAAGTAATCTTTCATGCGGGTCGTAGCTGGGATTTCTCCAGACTGATGGCAAATCCCAGTGAGGTCAGTAGAGTCTGCACAAAGGAAAGGTCCTGTAGGAGCTTTTCCTTGGTTTCTGCCTGAATGAGGCAGTTGTCGAGGTAGGAGTAAATGTGTATGGCTCACTGCCTGCAGTAAGTAATGACTGCAGCCAAGCACTTTGTAAAGACTCTAAGAGCAGTGGATAAGCCAAAGGGCAGTGCAGAGAAATGAAAGTGCTAGGACCCTGCTCTGAACCTTAGGTAGCTCCTGCAGGACTGTCAATAGGAATATGCAGGTACGCATCATTCAAATCTAGGGTCACTTAACCAGGCTTGTGGCAGGACTATGGGTAGTAGTTTTTGTAGTGTCAACATTTTGAATTTTGGAACCAGGAGGGACAGATTCAGGGTTGACAGGTCTAGGTTAGGGTGATATGTGCCCTCCTTTCTGGGAACCAGTAGTAGTCTTTAAAATCCCTTCCCTGTCTGTTCCTTGGGCACAGGTTCTATAGCACCCTGTGCATAAAGTCTTTTGGATCTGACGAAAAGCTTTTGCTGTCTGGTTTGCAGTGACATCTGGGCAACCTGATCTCTGGTTTTTCTTTGAGATAGAATCTGTTCCCTTTGGTAATAATTTTCAGGACCCATAGATCTGAGGTGATGGCCTGCCAGTTTTCTAGGAAGAGGGAAAGTCTTCCTCCTAGCTTGTCTGGAGACCTGGAGGCAGAGGGGAGGGTAAGGAGGTATTGTGAGTCCCTGGTGAAGGAAGTTGGCTTAAACTCCCCTGCCCACTTTGTTGGCTGTGTGCCTGCGGCCTAGGGGTACTCTCTCTGCATCCCTTTCTCTGTATTGGCTTTGAGTGGGAAAGTTTCTGCGGAACCTGGGAGGTTGCACCTGTAAAACGTCTTTGACAGTCTGCATGGATTTGGCTTTATCCTCCATTTTCTTGATGACGTCCTCGGCCTTGGGGACAAAACTGCTCTTTATCCAGAGAAGCATCTAAACGTTTGGATTGTACCTGGTCGGACAAAGGTTGCTCCCTTAACCAGGCGTGCCTTCTGATAACTGATCCTGTAGATGCAGCCCTGGCAGAGGCTTCTAAGGCATCAAAATCACAATGTAAGGAGTGTTTTGCTAGCTGAGAGCTTGAATGTATGAGGTCTGTTAATTTTCTGGTAGGTTACGGTCAGGCATGGCAGATATTTTCTGTTTAACAAGTTTGAGCACATTCTGCTGCAATTTTATTATATGAAATTGGCAATTTAAAGCCCTCACAGCTAAAGTGGCTGAGGTGTAAACATTTTTACCCATAGTGTCTAAAGCTCTGCTTTGTCAGCTGGGATGGGGTTTTTTGAACAGCTTGCTCTAGTTCCCTTAGGGCCTTGAGTAATAACTTGAGTCTGAGGTAGGGTTTTTTAATAGGTATTTGTGAGAGTCTTGCACCCTGTAGTACCGGTCAGGTTTCCTGGGTGCTGGAGGGAGAGAATATGAAGAAAGGGCAGATTCTAGGAAAACATTCTCTACTACATAGAGAATAGGAGGAATGGCCAGAGGCTTATGCTGAGGCAAATAAAGAAATTCCCTTAGTCTCTTTTTAGACTGGGGGTAGTCCTGGGGCATCTATAACAATGGATGATCAGATCGAAAGTTGTTATAAATAGACCCCTAAATCTCAAACCCATAACAGCGAACAACCAGAACAGTGCCCCCCCCTCCCCCCGGAGGGGGGATCGCTGTTCCAAAACAAACATTAAACAGTATATGAAGTGGGGGACTTCGCCACCCCTACACCCCCCCCCCTAATTAAATATACCAACTCAGAGATCACACTAAAGTGGAGGAAACTGCACCAGATGGACGACCTAGCGATTTCTTTCCCTGGGAAAAATTTGCTGTTCCGGCCGTTCACTCTTTTGTCAGTTCGATTATTAGTGTTCGAGCATTCCATCATCTGATCGTTCACTGAACTAAAAAGTAGACCCGTACTCGGCCTCCCACTGAAAATGTTCTTAGAGGGTATTTAGGGTTTCCCCAAAGGAAAGGTCCTCAGGGGGAAGAGGCAGACTGAATGCAATCATCAGCATCAGAGTCCTCGAATGCTGCTAAGGGCTGGTCTTCCCAAGTCCGGATTCTCTAGAACAAAATCTACAGATTACTGATCAGGGAGAACCTTTGGGGAGGTGTCTCTCTCTCTTTTGGCTGGTGTGGGAGGATGAGATTGGCTACTCCTGATCAGAGTCACCAGGTCTTCTGTCATTCTGAGCAGTTGCTGTGACTGAGGAGCAGGCTAGCTAGTAGTAGAATGGTTACTGGGGTCCTGAGAGGGGACCTTTTTGGGGGTAGATTTAGGCTTGGGCCCATCTGGGTCAGTAGCCTTATACAGACTCAATTTGATCGGTGTCATTGTAGTCCATCTAATCCTGACTTTGGATGTCGGTGGGGTCTCAGCAGATGCTGGTGCCTGCAAAGCTACTCCGGACCCAACCGCACGAGGAAAAAAAAAATGAGGCAGCTGATCCAGTGACGTACTGGACTCAGAATGGTTCTTGGTAGAGGCCTGCAATGGTTCGGCTGTCAGGAGCTGTGAAGGCACCTCACTGAGTTCAGCTGTAGCCTTGCTTTGAGTAAAAGTCGACGGTTGTCCAGAGTTGTCAGAGGGCCTAACCCTTAGAGGCCTATCCTTATCTTTGTCCTTCTTACTATGCAAGTCAAATTGCCCGAGAGACTGATGCCATTTTGTGTTGCTGGAAAGACTGACTAAAATGCCTCACTACAATCTCAGCTCATTTTCTTACAGTACGAGCATTAAAGAGGGCACAGAACAGACACCCTGGAACATCATCGTCTGGGCCTAAACAAGTGACGCAGAGAGAATGAAGTCTCTGTGTGGGATCTGCTTTCCACAACTGAGACAGTTAACTTTCTCTGACTCTGTTTAAGGCAAGAAAAGATTTCCCAATGGGGTACTTGGCTTTAGATGGTTGTCCACTCTGGCAACAGCCGACACGATGTACTTGCAAAACTACCCTCTGCTTCGGGCTCCACGGCAAGAAAGACTGATATAATGGCATCGGCTGTCTCCCTTTATAGCCCTGATGACCCGACGTCGGCCACACTCACAGAACAGCCGACGCAGGAGGGAAACCTTTACTCTGGTATTTGGGACAGCCAAAGGCTACCCAGCAGAGATTACCCACAAGTGATGACCGAAAGAGTGAAACACAAAGAACACACTTGGATTCCCTGAATCCTGCAAAAATCAATCACAGGAGCGAGGCATTTGGTGAATCCCCTTGGGGAAGGGGAAAGGCCAAAGCAAAGAACTGAAAATGCCAGGAAGCAACAGAGAAACAAACTTTCTGAAAAAGGATGAACTGGAATATGTAGACAAGCATCCTTGAGATCCAGAGACACCATATAAGCCTGGGTAAGTAGAAGAGGGAACAAAGTTTGAAGAACAGCATTTGAAAGGACGCCTTCAGAAAAGTGTTTAGAAGAGAGAGGACTAGAATTGTTCTCCAAATACCCTCTTTCCTGCCCTTTGAAACATCCTGGAATAATCCCCCCTCCCCCTTTTATAGACACCGGTACTTCATGATTACTACCCTGAATCAAAAGGCCCCAAAGCACCTCAGGAAATAAAGACAGTTGTTCCAGAGGGGGCTGAGTACCCATAAAACGGGAAGGGACTTCCAGATCATGAAACATCCCTAGCAGACAACGGACAGGACCCAGCAATCCTGAGTAATCTGTGGCCAAGCGGGGGGGGGGAATGACTGGGAAGAATAGAATAGTTGGACAGCACCTGGTTTCTCAGTAAAAGGTGACTTCTGAGGCACAGGAGTCTTAGCAACCTTTGCAGAAGGAGCCTGCTTGTCACCCATTTTACCCTTAGCAGGATGATGAGACTGTCTACTAACAAAACATGACTTACTGAGGCAATTTCACTGAAATATAGGCACAGGAAAAAAACATGTTTAGGTTCCTGTAAAACCTTGCCTTTGTCCTGAAGGGACTTAAACATAGCAGCAGCTTCACCAAACTAGCGTTTATTATCAAGAGGAGCATCCATTAACTTAGCCTTAAAATCATAAGGCAAAGGTTGAAGCTGAAGCCAAGAATACCTCCTCATCACTGAGCCAAAAGCAACAGCTCTAGATGGAGCATCTGCTGCATCATAACTACACTTGATGGAATGATGAGCCACCTGGGAGGAAGTGCCAAACAGGGAAAGAGCAGAAGCTTTACCCTCAGTCTGGAAGATCAGAAATAACTTGACAGGCCTGGGATAGGACAGACAACACGTATCCAGATATATGGGAATGATAATTAACAGTCCTAAAAAGTGGTTAATTATCAGACCCATATATCAGAGGTATAAACCTTCTTGCTTAGCTTTTCCATGGTCCTGCTATCTTTATCAGAGGGCAGTAACTTGGGAGAAGGAAGCAACTGAGGGGCTTGTCGGAAGCTACAGATACCACCAAAGGGTTAGCAAGAGGACACTTGTACAAAACCTTACAGTCCTCAAGCACTCTACAGAATTTATCAGGTTTATTGGGAGCAGGGAAGCTGAAAGTTTGGAGCCTTAGAAGCAATGGAAAATGCTTTGAGCAAGGCAGCTAGAACAACTGGGGCAGCTGAAGGCCTAGGAGAGACCATCTGCAGCAGTATCTATTTTGTATCTCAGAAACCTGAGCACAATCCCATTTATAGAGCTTCATCATTCTTGAGACAGTGTCCTCAAAATAGAGCATCAGGACTGGTAGACTCCCTCTCCTTTGGATTATGGATCAGAAAAGGAATCTGAAGAGAGTAAGCAGGGAATCCTCATCCAAATCCAGCTCCTCCTCAGAAGAATCCTGTTTCCTGGGTCTTTTTAGTGGAGTGGGGGACAAAGGGGGGGCTGGAAAAGAAACTCCCCGAGGAGGTTTCAATGCCAAAGCACTAAACAAAACTTGAGTGAAGGACTGCCACGCAGTCTGTGGCTCCTTAGCAGCAGGTGTAAAACACTTAACTTTTTTGCTTTTTCTTCAATGGGACATCCACCTTACAAAATTTGGAAGGCTCCGACCTAGGATAGCATTCGATGATGGTAGTAGGGGCTTCTCTGACTAATATCAGAGGAATACCCCTAAGCCCCTTGGAGATAATCAGCCTTCGTTCCCTCTGAACATCCGAAGAGGACATCTGCAATGCCTCCTCAGGCAGGCATGCTTAAAGTCATACCCCCACCGGCCCCGAACACAGTCACTGCACAGGAATCCAATTAAGCCAGGTGAACCTTCGGGCATTCACCTGCCTCAGGAGAGTCCCAGCAGAGGCTGAACAGCAGAAATTTCCAGCCTAGGCTTCAAGGCCGCCTTCACTGACTGCTGTCCCTCTCACAGCAAGAAGTTCCCTCCATGATGTCCCTCGCAAGGAGCACAGACGTGTGACGCCTCCAGGTGTTTCTGCAGTTACACCCTACTGCTCCTCTAGGCGTCAAATATTGCCTGTTCATATCTGCATTATGAATTCCAAAACCATGTTACATACAAGGTATCGGAAAATGTTATCTTGAAGCATACATTATAGCAAACACAACTGTATTGATATATGACCTCTGTCAATGGGTATTTGTTAAAAATGTAAGGTGATGACTTCAATTTTTAAATGCTGAAGCCACGCCCACTAGGAGTTAAAGGTACACACTGAAAAGAGCTCTACTGGCGGGGACGCTGGTTTTCAAGACAGAGAGAATAAGGAGAGTCTACTACAAAGGCTATTGGGTACAAAGGCCTAACAGATAGAACAGGGTGTATGGTCATGTGAGGCACCAAGGCAAAAATAGGTACTGCTCATGGCAGTCTTTATGGAGAATCTTGCAATCACACTGGGATTTACCCTTCTTGGTTGGCATGAAACCCCACAAAAAAGAGAGAGATAAGTAAAACAGAACCCCAACGGGGCACTTATCTGCTTTGTGAACCAGTAACGGAATGGGCATTCAGACCAACAGTCAAGAGATGGTGTTTGGACTGGCAGCAAAGAAGTTCTGAGGATAGTACAGTTCTGAGGATAGTACATCAGGGCATCACCTTTATGTCCTATGCTATGCGAGGAGCATGTGAGAGACATACGGCATACCTTAAAGCAACCTAAAGGCTTTGGTATACGGGCCGGACGCAGGGCCACTCTTGGCTGGGGACCCATAGTGTAATGAATACTGCACAGTGAAATAGGAGGACAAAAGATCCATGCTGGCCTTTGATGGGGTTGAGTCAGAGAAATCAGATGTAGACGCCGATAAGCCTACACAGCTATCACCCATTCCTAGAGAAACGTACAGCTGAGCAGCCAAAGAATCCAGATGAGATTTCTTGGCCACCTACTTACTCAACTACCTCAGGGTTAGAAGATTCCATCATGCTACCCTGGAACAACAGCTTAAGCTTCTGGCATTCAAAACAGATGGCCAGGGAAGACAACCAGCTTACAGGAGTCTTGGGCAAAAACGCTTTACAAATGCTACAGGATATATAGTCGTTGGAAGCACCAAGACGACAAAAAAACCCCAAAAGGATACGGACAATCCTTATAGGGAATCTGCTTCCCACACTGACATTTTCCCCTTCTTGGATAAACTCCAGGTAACCAAAACGGAACAAAAAGAAAAAGACCCCAATGAGGCACTTATCTGATGGCTAGTTACCCAGCAGAGCAAAAGGCACTCAGACCAACGAGCACTGATAGTGTTCGGATGGGCGCAAAGTAATTCAGGATAAATGCATCCACACTTCACCTTCGTGCCCCATGTCCTGCACAGGAAGCATGTGTTATGATGTACGGTGCATACACCATCTAGGCTTTTGGACACTGGCCAATGTTTGGCTATTTACAGGAGATCCATTAAGGAGAACACTGCAAAGAATGATACAGAACACCAAGAGAAATTAAAATAAAAATATTAGAAAGTCAGTATATTAAGTTCTATTCAACAATGTATTTACAAGCATGATGGCTGCAAGAAAAATATCAGAAGTACAGTTGTGTAAAATCTACCATAACAGTAGATGTCCTCTTCAATGTTGCAGTATTGCTTATTTAATGCATCTCATGCCAAGGATAGCCTAGCAACCCGGCCAGTATACCAAAGCTTTTAGTATCTACACGCACCATACATCACACACATGCTCCCCACACAATGCATAGGGCATAAAAATAACATACAAACGCACACACTTCAGAATTGAAAAGGCCCAGGAGGATCAGCTTGCCCCCAGGAACCAAGAGGTACATGTATATCAAGGAGAGAGAGGAACCCCTGGCCAGGAGGGAAAACGAACAGGTTAGAGCACAGGAGGCAGAAGGAAGGGAATAAGCAAATACTGCAACAGTGAAGGACATCTACCGTTATGGTAAGATTTTACACAACTGTACTATGTCCTTCCATATCACCCTTGCAGTACTCTATGTAAAGGACAGTACAAAAGCTCAAAAAGTAACCTGAGAGGGTATCAACGAAGAGCCCTCAAAAAACCCATGCAGAACAGCCCTGGCAAAGCCAGCTCTAGCCCTGAAAATAACATCCAACTTACAATACTTAGTGAAGCTATTGACAGAAAGCCAAGTAGCAGCCTCAAGGATGGAATTGGTATCCAACCCTTAGAAACAAAGCACCACAGGAAACAACTCTTGTAGTCAGCCTTTACTGAAAACAAACATTTGCCATGAAAAGAATAACAAAAATAAATGGCTTTAGAAACCCAGGAAGTGATTATCTGCTTAGAAACAGCTAAATCTAAAGACCTGGGATGAAAAGAAACAAAAACCTGCTCACTTTCTCAAACATTAGTTTTATCCAAATATCATCCAAACTGTCTACATAGATCCAAAGTGTGAAGAACCTTCTCGGTGGCAGACTAAGGAGGAAAAATGGAAGGCAAACGAATAGACCAATTAAGGGACAACTCACTGACTAACTTGGACACAAAAACAGAATTAGTATGAAGAGACACCCTGTCCCTGTGGAAAACTAAGAAGGGACAGTCATGAGAGCCTAAAGTTCAGGAACCCTCTCAGCTGAAGTAAAAAAGAAGAGTCTTCCGAGAACGATGTAAGGAAGCTGAGGCAACAGGCCCAAAAGAAACCAGTTTTTCAAGAACAAAACTGAGGTCCCAGAAAGGTAGGATAAGCTCTCTGGGAGGTCTGATACGAGGGACACACTTGAGAAACTGTCTGACCTTAACTCTAGAGACCAGAGGAGGATTCAACTGCAGACACGCAGAAACTGCTGACAGGTGAACTTTAACTGAGGAATATGGCAACCCAACATGGAGCAGATCACACAGAGGACCAGAAGAATCTCCGCAGAGAGAATCCTGATGATGAGAAGCACACCAGACAGAAAATCTCTTCCATTTCAACAAACATTACTTCCTGGTAGTGGGCTTCCTGATCTCCTGCAGGAACAGAAGCATGTCTTCCGGATTAACACCCCATCACCTACAGTGTCAGCTGAAATGTGGACAAGTGAAAATGGGTAACAGACCTCTTGTCTTGGATGAGAAGGCCCACCTGGTGATGCAACTTGTGGTGAGTTTCCCTGGCCAAGTGAGAAAGAGGGGGGAACCAATGCTGTCTGGGACTAAAGGGAGTCACCAAAAAGATTTTAGCAGAGACCTGTCTGATCCTGTGCAAGACTCCTGGAAGCAGAGGAAGGGGAGGGAAGGCATACAGAAATGCCCCCCTTTCAAGGAAAAGGCAGGGCACCCACTTTCCAATCTAGCGGACTTGGGACTCTTAACAGAAGTTCTCTCTTCAGAAGGGAGCTAAAATGATCTACTTGAGGAGTAACCAGCTGATGGACAATGTCCAGGAACACAACTCTGTGAAGCATTTATTCGTGAACTTGTGTGCTGGACCCACTCTGAGTCTGCCACTAGACTGTGCAGGAATGTAGACAGCTTGAACAGTCACATGATACTGGACAGAGACCCCAGACCTGAAGAGCTAGCCTGTAAAGGAGGTAGGACCTCATACCCCCTTGCTTACTGACAGATCACATCACTGTGGTATTGTCTGTAAAAACTGAGGGGCCCAGGATGAAAGAGGGTATGAAAAGCCTGAAAAGCTAGAAAAAGTGCCCTCATCTCCTTGACACTGATGTGGTCGGACCTCTGATGAAGAGGCCAGACACAGTGAACCTTAACAGAGTCAAAGGAAGCTCCCACCCCCTGTCTGAGGCATCTGTTAAGAGATCTTGAGTCATGTCTAGAGACTGTAAAGGAAGCACAGGGTTGACAAAGTTGCACACTAGAACCAAGAAACACACAAAGGCTGCAAAGAAAAATACCGAAGCAGGTGAAAAAAATCATCTGTGAACAAAAAAGCCATGTTTAATGATAAACAAAATAAAAACTACTAGATTAAGTGCTTTCATCAGCATAAGAAACACGGACTTCTTCAGAATCACATAATGCAATGAACGAAATTGGCAGGTTTTAAAAGCCTCTCTAAAAAGTCACATGATCAAATCTACACATCCAAAACATTATAATATACCACACTAAAGCATACTATACTATTACTTCATACAAAAGTGCACTTACACATTGTAGGAAAGCAATCTTAAAATACTGGTCACAGAAATATGCTTGTTAAGTCTTGGAAAAACAGTTGCATTAAGCCTAAGCTGCCATATGGATTTTCCCCACTGTTCAAACACCCCAGGCACCATCCCCTGGTATTTTATACAACTGTATCAGTGCCAAAACACAAAGTTATGTTCAGAATATACAATAATATGTGAACAAAGCACTCTATTTTCTTGTTCTTCATGTCAACGATGCTCGTAAAGCCCGTCTCTAAATCTTCGCTGCATTTTCCCAACATAAAAAACATTACTCCCTTGCCAGGGAGCAAATGTCAGACGTACAACACTTTTAATATTAAAGGCTTTGCTATACTGGTCAGAAATTGGGTTATCCTTGACAGGAGATCCTTTACGTAAGGAATACTGCAACAGTGACATGGAAGGACATCTGGGGTGTTTTTGAGGTTAGTAGTTTAAAAAACAACCAAGCAGAGTAGCAATATAGCTTAAAAATTGATGAGAGATGTGAAAGAAGAAATTATGGAAATGAGCAGGACAATAAATGGAGAGAGGAGGAGGAATTGTAGTTAGTTGTGCGGTGTGAGAGAAAGAGGAAGATTAAGAGGTTTATGAAAATAGTGCAGCACAAGGAAGAGCAATAAGGTACAAAAGACTGGGAAGCAGTGTCTAAGAATTGAAAAAAGTAATTTGAGTAAAGCCAGCCAGGTAGAACAGAGCCATCTCTGACATAGAAAACTTATAGTTTCAAAACATTGCTTAAACAGCACCTGTTTTAACTGTGTGGGGGTTTCATTCCAGAGTTTTGACACACAATGGGAAGAGAGAGCTTCCAGCAGTTTTGAGTGGGATACATATTAAGAGTTTATTGCTAGACCAAAGGTCTCTAGTGGGTGAATAATACAGTAAAATATTTTGTAATACTAGGCATTTGTCTGGACAGTACAATAGACTGTGGGCAATGACTTGTGAGCACATCAACTGGTTTGGAAGTTCAAACGAACTTGTTTTAATGCAAGGCAGGGGTGTGTTTTATGCAGTCAGTTGCAAATTCAAACTATTTTGCAGCAGCAGGAGGCTAGTTTAATTTTATACATAGTGTTAATATTTATAAAACTAGGGGAAGCATACAATAGAGAAAGTATATGATGCTAAGGTAGTTCTTGCTACATCTGTTAGGTAGTGTTTGGAGCAGAGTTTTTGCTGAGTTTTCTTGATAGAATGAAGTCTGTGGTGACCAAATTTGAGGTTGTCATCTGTTATGACCCAGAGTAGTTTAGCTTGCCTTACGATTTTTATTGTTGTATTACTTGAACATAAAATATGTATTTCTGACTAAAGGTGTTTTTGGAGTAAGTTTTTTTTTTTTTTAAACCATATTTGAATGTCAATAAAGATAGAGTCCAACCACAACCCCTTTCCCCCATTTTTGTACATGGGGTCAGGATGTCACTTAAATAGTGAATCTAGAGCCAAGGCTTACAGCACCGGGCGACTAGCCCTGCCATGGTAGTTCATACATGCCACACTCACAACCCTATGGGCCAACTTAGTGTGTCCAACGCATCTACTGCAGGTCTTAGAAATGTGGGAAAGATTTGAGTGATTTCCTGTAATTATGATATGGAAGGGGCAGAGCAGTTAAGGGCTGAATCATCTTACAGGAGTGGCAAGTGTTGTAGCAGTATGAAGTTTATTTATGAAAATATTAAATAGAAGGCTGACGAGTATCAACCCTTGGAGAACAACAAAGTTTGGTTGAAATGCTGAAAGGTTTTGTTGCCATTTAGTTGCCAGCTGCATAAATAACTGTGAAACCAGGGGGGGGGGGTAAGTGAGACCTACAGTTATAAGTTCAGAAAAGAGTTTTTGGTGGAACACTGTCAAATGCTTTGGAAAGGTCTAGAAAAACTAAAGAAACAAGGCTGCCCTCATTTCTATATTGGTTTACTATGATGAGGAAGTTGAAGGCAGTAGTAGTACCGTGGTTTGGCATGAAACCATGCTGGGTGTTGGAGAGGAGCTTGTGCGTTGCTATATGTTTCATAAGCTGACAGTGAATAATACACTGAGGATTTTTGAGAGGGGTGATAGGATAGCAGTATGTCTCTACAGTTTCACTCCGATAAATACCTCCTTTGGGAAGGGGGTATAATAATGGAATGTTTTTCAGATGGCTGGGACAGTTATGAGTTACTGACTGGTTGATCAGAATAGAGCCATAGGCTACTGCTTCTGCACCGATTTTGAGGAACTCGGTGGGAAGGTTATCAACAGCTGAAATTGCCGCTTTTAATTTGGCTAATCTTTTTAAGGCTGATGTTGGGATGGGTTGAGAACTAAAAAAGTCAGTGTGTTGCTTGAGAACAGATGGGAGTTGAAGGGGTGAAGCGAGGTGGTCACAGATTAGTGACACAACTGACTGGATAAAAAAAAAACATTGAACTGAGTTGCAATGAACTCTGAAGTAGGACAGAATTTTGTGTTATGGCCAGGGTGTAGCAGTTTATTTACAGATGGCCAAAAATGCCTGCGGTTGTTTTGGTGCTTTTGTCAGACATTGGAGATTGTACGATCTCTTGTCAGATTTAACAAGGATCTTGGTACAGGTTTCTGAGATGACCAAAAGTTTGGTAGTCATGCTGTGTTTTATTCTTATAACATTGTTCCCATGCTTTATCTCTTTGCTACATGAGATATTTGATCTAGTCAGCCATGGTGCTGTTAATCTTTACCCTTCTTTTCCTAACTGGTGCTAAATCACATAGCACTTTTAGTTAAGGTGTAATTAAATAATTAAAGTGAGTAACTGCTTCATCTAGGAACATTACTCTTAATACATTCCAACTGCAGTGGATCAGGGCTGTAATAAATGTGTCTGTCAAATTTGATTACATTGCATACTTGTTTATAGATCTGTTTGGGTGAACTATGCTGTTGTCTTATTACATAGGTTGGAAGGAGGCCACATAGTAATCTGGTCAGCAACCAGAGGAATTTATTTTATGGGGTTTGTCAATATCCAGTCCAGTGTGGACTGCCTGTTAATGCTTTTGTTGATTCTGGTGGTGCAGCTTATTAGTTGGATGAAGCCAAACAGGTGAATACAGTCCTTGGGGTTGCTGCTGTTTATGGATTGCCAGTCTATACTCCGATCACCCAAGACGAAAGTTTCCTGGGAGATGTTGTCAGATATCCAGTGTAGGATACTTTTGGCTGTGGTAATGTTGACTGGTGGGGTTGTACCCTGTTGAAATATATACATAGATCTCTTTTGGTTGATTTTGAGGTATGCAATCAGAAGTTCAGCATTATTTAATTTGGGGATATTTAGAAGGGCTGGAGTTATTTCAAAGTTTTTTTTTTTTTTATAAATAACAAATACCACTTGCTCTTAAGTTCCGTGTATATTCAGAGTATGCTGAATCTGGTTTTAGCCAGGTTTCAATGGGGACTAGAATGTTTAATGAGTAAAACTCTAGACTACATGCATGGAAATAAATTTTGTTGCCAATACTTCTGAGGTTAAAGTCGAAAAGAATGAAGTTAGATTACTGGATGGTAAAATGGTTTTGGAAGCATTGGGAAGGAATAGGATGGCCATAGTGGGTACTGATGTGTGCGTCTGGGGTTAGGGTGAATATCTCCACTAAAGTTTCAGGATCAATGTGGGGGTGAGCAGAGGTATGCAGACATCTGTATTCGTATCTGACTTTTAGTACTGCCAAAAAAGGAGTCTATATTACATCTTTGAATAATTAAAAGAGCGAACGCTTATTCAATCGCCCCGTTAAAAATCAAAAGCACTAAATCCTGAACACACGGAACAGCGATTTTTTTCCCCTGTGGAAAAAAAAAAATCACTGGGCCACTTTTGCGACTTTGCCATTTCCTCTGTGGTGCAATCTCGGAGTTGATATATTTAAGTAAGGGCATGTGGGGGGGCACAGCCCCCCACCTAATTTTGGGTTTTTTATTATTTTTTGAGGAGCAGCAACAGGGAAAGAAATTGTTCTGTGTTTGGGATTTAGTGCTTTCGATTTTAAAGGGATAATTAAAGAGCGTTCGAAGATTTGATATAGACCCCAAAAAAGTGATATTCTTAACTTTAACAAATCTATAATAAAACAGACCTGAGCATGTATATTGGTACAAAGAGAGAGGGAGGGAGAGAAACAGGGTTTTGTTATGTAATGTGCACTTATGAAGGAGACGGGATATGATGTGAGAATATTAACTGAGTTAGTGAGGTAGTGTAGTGAATGTACAAAACGGCAGCAACAGACAATGTCATTGTGAGCTGAAATGGAGACAGTTTAGATGGTGGGTAGAAGAAAGTGAAGTTTTGGTAAGATGATGGCAGTGGGGTATATTTGTGAAAGGAGTGTTATGAGAAATGGAGAGAAACCGGTGCTGTAAAGGGTGGGGAGTGGTTTGCATGGTGACATATAGACAGTAAAGGTAGTGGAGAGTAGTTAGGTTGTGTGCAGAAAGCTGTATGGTATGAGTTTGCTGGCAGGTGTTAGGTTGTGTGAAGAAAGCTGTATGGTAGGAGTTTGCTGGCAGGGTGGTGAAGAAGTGAATAGCGTACAGATGGAGGGGACAAAAGTGTGTGTATGTGGGGGGGGTTGATACATGTATATGTAGATATTATATCTATACATAATTATAGTTCTTACATGCATGTGTGTGAACACATGGAAAAAGGTGGTAAGAGTGTGTATGATAAAGTGGGTTGAAAATGTCTGTAAATAAAGCTTCAAGCCCAGGGTATAGGTTGCAGCAAGGCTTGACTAAGGATTGAAACTGGAAGAGGGTTTTTTAATGTACATGTCTTTAAGGGGTGGGTAATATGTACTAAATTCTGGGAGGAGTTGAGGGAATAAATGTAAGGCTCTGTATGGTGGCTGGGGAATTGGGGCTGGGAAGGGGAGTGAAGCAGGCAGAAATGAGTAATCACAGTAGCAGGAGACCATCACTCTACGTAGGCAACTTTAGCACAAGCAATGCTAAAGAGATCCATTTAAAATCATGTACATTGCTAATTATCAACTTAAAGTACTTTATTAATTGGAGACATGCAAACTCATTCTTAGCCCAAATTAAAAATTGGCTAACAATATATAAACTAAAAGTGGGAAGGGGGAGGTAGTCACAGACATTTCTTTAGCCTGAAATGATGTACTTACTTTTGCAAGCAATTAACTGAGAAGATGCAAGTATTGCTAACAACTAATAGGTGCTAACATGTTATATAAAGGACTAGCTAAGGCAGGGAAAGAATAGTTGTGCAAGAACTTACCATAACCTTAGATGTCCTTCTCTTCTATGTTGCAGTATTCATAACAGTAGGGAGTTGCTGCTTGCAGCGCCACTGTCCGGCCAGTATACCAAAGTCTTAGTCCAGCAGGGTACATGTGAGGTCGGTTACTAGGGCCATAAACCAACGTTGGATATAAAAGTGACGTCTACACGTACCCTCATCAGAATTGTTTTGCCGCATACAGTAGTGCCTGTGAGGTTTGACCAGGAGGATCCTAATCTGAGACCCTTAGACTTGCATGTAGGCCAGTCCCAGGGCAGTAGGATGGCTGTATACACAGAGACCAGGGCAACAGGATGGCTGTTTAGAAAGAGACCAGGGGGGATGATGGCAATGTGCCATCAGAAGACACCTGGGATACTAGTTGGAAAGAGACAGAAGGTAGGTGGGTGGGACTGAATACTGCAACATAGAAGAGAAGGACATATAAGGTTATGGTAAGCTCTTACACAGCTATTCTATGGTCTTTCTATTCTGATGCTGCAGTATTCATAATAGCACGGAGAATTCCAGAGCTTTATAATATAAACCTGGGAGAAGGAAGGGTTCCTGTGGTCAAGGAGACCCTGTAAGATAGCCTTGGCAAATCCTGCTCTAGCACGGGATGCTATGTCCAGCTTGTAACAGTTTGGTGAAGGTGTGTACTGAGGTCCAAGTAGCTACTTCTAAAATAGAAGAGGAGTCAATGCCTTTGAAAAAGGCAGTAGAGGAAGAAGCTGCTCTGTTAGAATGAGGTTTAATATTGCCCCATAAGGATTTCCCATGGTGTGAGTAGCACAAGGAAATGGACTTGGAGATCCAAGAGGGAACTGTTTGCTTAGATACAGCTTTCACTAGGGCTCTGGGGTGGAAGGAAATAAATAACTGGTCTGACTTACTGATATCTTTGGTTTTGTCCAAGTAGTATCAAATTTGTGTGTGTACATCCAGGGAATGTAGGGTCCTTTCTGAGGCATTTTGTGGATGAGGATAAAAAACTGGTAGGTTAATGGATTGATTCAATGAGAGTTCATCAACTACCTTGGGCATGTATGAAAGGTTAGCCCTGAGGACAACTCTGTCCTTGTGGAAACAAGGTAGAGAGATGTGGCCATCAGGGCGTGGATCTCTGAAACCCTCCTGGCAGAGGTAAGGGCAACTAGGAGGACTGTTTTCAACGTGCAAAGTTACAAAGAAAAGAAAGTGCTGGTTCAAAGGGGGGGGGGGCAAGGTTAACTTTTCTAATACAAAGTTTAGGTCCCACAAAAGAGGTATGTGTTTCCATGGGGATTTGATGTAGAGGACTCCCTTTAGAAAAAGGCCTACTTCCAGTCTGGATGCCCGAGGTGGTGAATGGGCAGACAGGCAAAAATGGCAGACAAATGGACTATGTTAGTCCTGTTTGGAGCAGCTTATACAAGTAGGATAGTACCTTTGGAATGGGGGTAGTAAGCGGGTCCTGGTTGTTCCTATGATACCAATTGGAAAATCTGAGCCACATAGTTTCGCCTAGTGCTAGGTTTTCTGGCCTCCTGCAGAACATTTAGTACATCCTATAAAGGTGCCTGTAAGGGATCAGAATTCTATCACCCATAAGGTCAGTTTTAGGTTACCCGTGGGTGTAGCAGGGACCCCTTGTTCTATGTGTGTGTGTGTGTGTGTGTGTAACCTGTGCTGATTGCCCTTGGCTAGAGAAAACAGGAGGGGAAACCAATGCTGTCTTGGCCAAAAGGGGGTCACCAGTAGGATTTTTCGTTTGTTGTCCTGAATTTTTAGGAGGACTTTCTGGATTAGAGTGAAGGGGGAGGAGGCTTACAGGTACACCCCCCCCCCCATGAGAAGGAGAAGGCATCCACTTTCCAAGCTTGTGGATGTGGGTTCCTTGTGTCGAAGTTGGGCATCTGCCTGTTGACTGGGGAGGCAAATAGGTCTGCTTGTGGAATACCCCACCTGTGTATCAAGTCCAAGAAAACCTCTCTCTGAAGCATCCATTCGTGAGAGGGCTGAGGTTCTGCTGAGTGCGTCTACCATAACATTTTGGTCTGAGGGGATATACAAGGCTAATACGTCGACCCTGAGGGAATCTGCGGGATTCCGAATATGGATGGCCAGGCTGCATAGTGGGTAGGACCTGGTCCCCCCTTGCTTGTTTATGTAACACAGGACAGTGATATTGTCTGCGATTACTTTTAGGGATCCTGGCAGGATAGAGGGATTGAATGTTAGAAGAGCTAACAGCAAGGCTCTCATTTCCTTGATGTTGATGTGGTCTTTTACCCTTAGAGTAGAACACTTTCCTTGTACTGTGAGGTGTTGTCGATTTGTTTGTAACACTGCACCCCAGCCCAGATCTGAAGCATCTGTGGTCAGCTGCTGCAGTGGTCTTGGGATCTGAAGGTGGGTCCCCAGGTTGGTCTGCATTGCAGATATTCACCAGTGGATCTCCTTTTTTAGGCACAGGAGTAGTGGAAGTGGAGAGTCAAGGGTTGGGAACATTGGGTCCATAGGTTTTTTTTTTTTTTTTTTTTTTTAACACCCACTGAATTTTGCGCATGTGGAGTCCTGCCAAAGGCAGCATGTGTATAAGGGATGCCATGTGGCCTGACAATCTCAGGAATCCCCGAGCTGTCAGTGCGGTTTGGGTAAAGATAGGACTAAACAGAGTTTCTGAATCCTTTGGTTTGGGATGAAGGCCTTCATGTAGTCTGTGCGGAAAATCATGTCCTGTGAGGGAATCGGGTGAGATTTTTCTACGTTTACCGTTAATCCCAAAAGAGAAAAGGCATTTGACACCTGCTATAGATGAAGGTGCAGGAGTTGGTGGTCTTGATGCAGGATGAGTAGCTTGTCTAGGTATGGGTATATTTGTATACCCTGGGTCCTGCAGTGAGCAATGAAGAGGGCTAGACACTTTGTAAACATTCTTGGGTCAGTGGATAGACCAAACGGCAATGCAGAGAATTGAAAATGACAGGAGTCTACTGAAAATCTGAGGAATTTCCTGTAATCTGGATGAATGGGGATGTGCAGGTAGGCATCCTTGAGATCTAGAGCTACCATGAATGCCTGGGAGGGGATTAGAGGCAAGGTGATCATTCTGAAACTGGGTACGGGGAGGAAGAGGTTGAGAAAAGATAGATCCAGGATGGGTCTCCAAGGACCCTCTTTCCTTGGTACCACGAACATTTTGGAATAAAAACCTGTGTTCCTTTGAGGGGTGGGCACAGGTTCTATGGTGCCTTGATTTAGAAGTTGATGAATGATGGGGGGGGGGGGGACAGGTGGATTTGGTTTTTTGGTGGTTGAGGAATCCCTTGGAAAGGTGGGAGCATCCATCAAGTCATGTAATATCCTCTGCATGATGGAGAGGACCCATTGTTCTGTTGTTAATCTCCGCCGGAAGGGATAGGGGGAGTTGAAGGGATAAGGGTGTTCCTGGATGCAGAAGGGGGTGAGTCACAGTGGAGGAGGCCTGGATTGGTCAGGCTAGCACTGAAAGTGTGTGGCAGAGGATCTGGAGGGAAATCTGAGAGTAGAAGTCTTTCTTGGCTGTCTACCTCCCTTTGACTGTGGTGCTGAATGAAAGGATTGCCTTCTAACAAAGCAGGGTTTCTGAGAATAATTCCTATATCATCTAGGAAAAGTGGGCATGAGAAGGTGTTTGAGGTTCTGTAACTCTCTACCCTTCTCTTGAAGGGATTTGAGAAGCCTGTCCGAAAAGGGCCTTATTGTCTAAGGGTGCATCCAGAAATTTAGTTTGAACATCCATGGGGAGAGGCTGTAGCCATACCCAGGAATAACATTGAAGCACTGGGATGCTGTGGAGAGAAGTGAATTTAGTTGTGCTCTGATAAGGGAATCCTGAACCTCAGACAGAAGGGTGGAAGCTTTTAAAATGGTGTCAAGTGTATACCTTGTCATGTTGGTTTGGTAGTTCAGGGCCCTAACGGCCAGAGTGGAGGAGGTATATATCCATTTTACCGGTCCTATCCATAAAATTTACTGTCTTTATCAGTTGGATAAAGAGCAGTAGAAGGTAGTTGTCTGGATGTCTTATCTGCAGAAACAAGTATAACAGCTGGGTCTGCAGGAGGGTGCTTGTAAAGGAACTGTGCGTCTTGCGGGACCCTGTAAAAATGATCAGGCGGTTACTGGGGGTTGGGAGTCAGGAGACTGAAGCAGCTAGGAAGGCATCCAGAAAAGCAGGCAGTAAGGGAGGCACAGCTGAGAGAGATGGCTGTTCCATTTGCAAAAGGTCAAAGTACCTTTTCTTGGATTCTGAAACCTCAGAGGCCTGGTCACTTTAAGTGTTCCCTCATGAGGGAGATAGTATCCCCAAAGCTGAATTCTCCTCCTGGGAATTCAAGAGAAATAGAGTCCTCCTCTTCTGGAGTAATGAATTCCTTGGGGGATTCAATTTGTTTCATAGGAGAACTCCTCAGAAGAGGAATAATCTTCCTCAGACACATGGATTGCTTGAGGAGTGAGAGTAGGGGGAAGTTCTTGTGACTGTAATGCCTGAAACGCCTTAAACAGACTTTGAAAGATTCCCAGCCAGGCATCTGTGGTGGTTCAGAGTGCTTGCATTTCGGTTTCCTTTTCAAGGAGGTTGTAGGAGCAGTCTGAAGAGAAGTGGACGTCGGCCTAGCATGAATCAGAGTCTTCAGAGAACACGAGCCGTGGTTCCCTTCCGCCATCAGACTCTGATGGCTGAATTACCTCAGTGGATGTACCTTTGGTATCCCTCACTCTGGCTTCCATTAAGGCTCCCGGGTCTGCTTTGGTAACAGTCGTCTGAATTGACTCTGGGTCTTCAATCGCTTTTGGAGCCTGATCGGATGCCTGAGGCTCAGCCTGGTATTTAGCTCTAGCTTTTTTTGCCTTCTTACGAGGTGGCTCATCTTTGGTTCTCAAGATAAAGATTCAAAGCCACTAATCGGCTATGTAGGGTCTTGGGGAATGAACAAATTACACATTGAACAGGATGTATGGTCGTAGGCCTCGGCTTGACAAAAATACACTTAGCGTGTCCTTGTGAGGAATTTTGTCTCCCACAAGCACACTTCCCTTTCCTAGCTGACATGCAAGTCTAACTGTAAGCAAAATAAGTAAGAAAACCCCATCGGTCACTTATCTGTAGTGGTCCAAAACAGTCGTATGAAGAAACTCGATGCAGAAGTGGAACTGGCAAACAGGCGTCCAATGATCACTGCGGCAGAAAAAGTCTGAGGACAGTACATGCAGACGTCACTTTTATACCCAACGTCGGATTATGGCCCTGGTAACAGACATCACACATACCGTCCTGGACTAAGACTTTGGTATACTGGCTGGACGGTGGCACTGCAAGCAGCAATTCTCTACTATTCTGATATTGCAGTATTCATAACAGAAGGACATCAATTTTTATTCATACACGCAAAGTAAAACAGCTGAAAAGTACAGTTTTGTACCTACCATAGATGTAGATGTTCGAAGATCCACATTGCTGCAGTCCTTACATATGGGTAGTCCGCTGTCCTCGGTCGGCCCGAATACCAAAGTATTAGGCTGACGTCGGTCATGGGCGCTCAGATCTGACATCAGAGCGTCAGGGTATAAAAGCGCATGACCGACGTCATATCCTCAGTCTTTTCTTGCCCCAGATGTCAGAAGGCCCAAAAAGGAAAGGCCACAGCCCAAAAACAGGATACCTCCCAAAAACAAGCCCAACAACAACCATCACCCAAACCATATAACCATGCCAAACTACAGAGGGGAAGGAGGGAGGGTAAATTGGACTGCAGCAATGTGGATCTTCGAACATCTACATTTATGGTAGGTACAAAACTGTACTATGTTCTTCATCTCACATTGCTGCAGTCCTTACATATGGGTAGAATCCCAAAGCAGAGGTAAAGGGAGGATGGCAAAATCATAAAGCATTAGGGGCTGCTAAAATGCCCTGTAATATAGCAGTGGCAAATCCAGCCCTAGACTTAGAATAAAGAGGAAGGTGGTAATGCTTGGAAAAAGTATGTACTGAACTCCAAGTGGCTGCTTCCAAAATATCTTTTGTAGCTACCCCCCTTAGAAAGGCAGTAGAAGTGGCAGTAGCTCTAGTGGAATGAGGTCTGATTCCAGCCGGAATCTCCTTACCATGATGGGAATAACAGAAAGAAATAAAAAACCCAATCCATTTAGAAATAGTTTGTTTTGAAACAGGTTTTCCCTGAGAACCCAAAGCAAAAGAAAAACAACTGCTGAGACCGCCTGAACCCCTTGGTTCTGCTCAAATAATAACGTAACTGCCTGTGAATATCCAAAGTATGCAAAATCTTCTCCCCTTTATTTTGGGGGTTTGCATAAAAAGTAGGCAAATGAATAGATTGGTTCAAGGCCACACTAGAAACCACTTTAGGCATAAAGGAAGGATTAGTACGCAAAGATACCCTATCCTTATGAAAAATCAGGAAAGGTTCCACTGCCATAAGGGCCTGTAATTCAGAAACCCTTCTTGCAGAGGTAATGGCCAACAAAAAAGCAGTCTTCCATGATAAATACTTTAACTCGGCCGTAGCTGCAGGCTCAAAAGGTTGTAGAGTAAGCTTTTCCAACACAAAATTGAGATCCCAAGCAGGAGTAGGAGCTCTACGTGGGGTCTTATGTTCTTTGCCCCTCTAAGAAATTGCTTAAACAAAGGATGGGAAAATAAAGGAGGGTCACAGTCATAGTGAGCAGAAATGGCTGCAGCATGAACCTTTATCGAGGAGAAAGACAAACCCTTGTCCAATAACTCAGTAAGATATTGAAGAGAAACACTTAAATCAGGCTTGGAAACATCAAAGTCCTTCGCTTTGCTCCAAAGAAAAATCTCCTCCATTTATCAGCGTAAACTTTCCTTGTACTAGGCCTTCTGGCCTCCAAAATAACATTCAAAACTTGTTGTGGAAGCTGAGACCCTCCAGGGTCTAAAACAGAAGATGCCAGGCTGTGAGATGCAGAGACTGAATCTTGACATTGAGGAAGTGATTGCCCTCCTGAGACAAAAGATGCGGAATCAAAGGCAGAGGCCATGGAGGCTCCCGCACCAAACTCCTCAGTAGTGGGTACCAGTGCTGTCGAGGCCAATCCGGCGCTATCAGAATCATGGATGGCTTGTCTTTTCTGGCCTTCAGGAGTACCTTGGGAATGAGAGGCAGAGGTGGAAAGGCATAGACATGAAGATTGCTCCAACTGAATGATAGAGCATCCACCTTCCAAGCTGTGGGATGAAACCTTTTTGTGCAAAACTTTGGCAACTGGTAATTTAGTGGAGAAGCGAACAGATCTATGTCTGGAGTCCCCCATAACACTGTCAACTTTTGAAACGCATGAGGATCCAGTTTCCACTCGTGAGGATCCACAATTTGTCTGCTCAACACATCCACTAAGGAGTTCTGTGCTCCTGGTAGAAACCTTGCCTGAAGATTGAGGTGTAAACAGAGCAGTCTCCCACAAAATCATCGCTTGCCTGCAAAGAGGGTACGAATGGGTTCCCTTGCTTGTTGATGTACCACATGACAGTAGTGTTGTCTGTTTGAATCAACACCTGTCCTGGGTGAAGTAAATCCTTGAAAGCCATCAATGCAAATTGGACTGCTAACATCTCCTTCAAGTTGATATGCAAATGTTGAAGTCTGACAGGCCACGTGTCTTGCACCCATTTTCCATTGAGGTGTGCTCCCCAAGCCTTGTCCGAGGCATCTGTCGTTAGAATCTGACTCGCCTCTGGTCGGGTCACAGAGAGTCCCTTGTTTAGGTGACATTCCTGAGCCCACCACAAAAATTCTTTCTGAATGCAAGGTATTATCTGAATGACAGTGTCTAGATCTTGGCAGTGTTGTGTCCAAACATTTTGAGATACCATTGAAGCTTCCTCATATGCAGTTTGGCATTGGGAAGCACCAGAATACAAGATGCCATGAACCCCAAGGCTTGAAGGACTGTCTTTGCAGTCAGCCTGGACTGTAGAGACATTTGATGGAAATAAAGAGAAAGGCTTCTTTGTTTGTCCGGGGTCAAAAGGCCATCTGGGAAGCTGTATTCAGTCTCACACCCAGAAAGCACATGTCCTGAGAGGGTACTAGACTGGACTTTGTTTCGTTCACAGAATACCCTAGGCATCTTAACACTACCATCACATACTGTAGATGATGCAGAAGTTCGTCCTTGTGTTGTGCAATAATCAGGCAATCGTCCAAATAAGGATAAATCTGTATTCCTCTTAACCTGAAAAAGGCTATCACTGGAGCCAGAACCTTTGTGAACACTCTGGGCAGTAGATAAGCCAAAGGGCAATGCAGAGAACTGATAATGTAAATTTCCAGCCAAACGCAGGTACCTCCTGCAACTGGGCCTGATAGGAACATGAAGATAAGCCTCTTTGAGATCCAGAGTTACCATCCAGTGATCTTTTCCCAACAGAGGTAAAAGCTGTTGTAAAGTCAGCATTTTGAACTTTGGAATGTCCAGATAAGTGTTGAGGATAGATAAATCCAAAATTGGTCTCCACGTGTTCCCTTTCTTTGGTACTAGAAACAGGCGAGAATAAAATCCTAGTCCCACTTCTGACAGAGGAACTGGCTGTATAGCTCCTATTTGAAGAAGTAAAGAAATCTGCTTGTGAGCCTCTATCCTTTGCCGAGGAGGAACGTCTGGCATGCCTTTGAAAGGAGGCAATGTATGGAAATAGAACTTGTAGCCTCGGTGTATAATGTCCAATACCCATTTGTCCTGGGTGACTAAAAGCCAGTTTTGCTTGAAGAGTGCTAACCTACCTCCCAAAGGAGCTGCCAGGGAAGAAGAATCTGGCAGCTGGAAATGCAGGTCATTGGGCCTGTTTACGAAAGGACTGGCCCCTGCCCTCACCTGCAGATTGTGCAGGTGAACTCCAAGTTCTAGGCCTGAATGTACTGTGAGCTCTGCCCCTGCCACGTCTAGATCTACCCCTAGACTGAGAATCAGAAGAAGGGTAGGTCCACCCCTTAGTAGGCCAATTTCTACTAAACTTTGGAGGTTGCACCTGCAAGAAAACCTTTAACAGTCTGCATGGACCTAGCCTTGTCTTCCATTTTCTTCAAAACCGACTCCACAGGGGACCAAACAAAACTTCAGACTGTAAAGGGCATCCAGAATTCTAGTTTTAACATGCTCGGACAAATTCTGATCCTTAAGCCAGGCGTGCCTACGAAGAACTGAACCAGTGGCAGCCACCCTAGAAGAGGCCTGTACAGCATCAGAACCACACTGCAAAGAATGCTTACCCACCTGTTCAGAGACATGGACTAAATCTTGCAATTCTTTACACTCTATGCCCTCTGCCAAAGCATCCACTTTAGCTTTTAGCTGAGAAAGGAGGAAATTCTGATATTTCAACATATGAAACTGGCAATTTAAAGCCCTCATTGCTAAAGCAGAAGAGGTATACACCTTCTTACCCCATCTATCCAAAGCTCTAGCTTCCTTATCTAGAGGAACCGGATTCTTTACAACAGAAGCTCTAACACCCTTAGACCCCTGACTAATAGTTTCTGGGTCTGCCCTAGGACTCTTATACAGATATTTATGAGCCTCAGGCACCCTGTAATACCTGTCCGGTTTAACCGGCGCAGGAGGCAAAGAATCTGGATTAAGGGAAGCCTCCGAGAAAACATCCTGAACAACATCCAAAACAGGAGGTATAGCCAAGGGTCTATGCTGTGGTAAAAACAAGAATTCCCTAAGCCCCTCCCGTGAAGCAGAGAAATCCTGTCCTTCCCACTTAAAATGCTCCCTCATGGAATGCAGAGTTTCTGAAAAAGAAAAAATCCTCTGGAGGAGAAGCAGAAGGAGTGGAATCCTCTGCATCAGAGTCCGAATAAGGGGGAAAATCTTGAATATCTTCAGCAGAAGAGTCTGAGTCATCTTAGGCCTGTTCCAAACTTTCCAACTCTGGCTCCACCCTGGGCCTCTTATCAGGAGGGGGCATAGAACCTCTAATTAAAGTAATCAAATCTTCTGCCATTTTAAGCATGTGCTTTTTAGGCACAGACCCTGAAGTACCTGGAGGGACACCAGAGGAAGGCAAAACAGACCTGCCCTTAGAAGAAGCCTTAGGAATAGTAGCAGAAGGCCTAACCACCTTAGGCATAGAAGGGAGAACAGTAACCTGAGAGGCCCCTTCAGCTTGACCCGACTCCTGAGAGGCCACATCCTGTAAAATCAAAGTTTCCCCCTGAGACTCATAGTAATCAAATCTTCTGCCATTTTAAGCATATGTTTCTTAGGCAGAGATCCTGAAGAACTAGGGGAGACCCCCACTGAAGTTAACCCAGGCCTGCCTCTAGAAGAAACCTTGGAAACAGAAGGGGAGGGCCTAACCACCTTAGGAAGGGAGGGGAGAACAGCTACCTGAGAAGCCCCTTCAGCCTGGCCTACCTCCTGAGAAGACACATCTTGTAACAGTAAAGTCTCTCCCTGAGAATCCAAAGGAACTTCTGGGAGAACCACCGGCTCCACCGAGCCCTCTAAAGAACCGACGTCCGGGACAGACGGTTCTTCCAACCTAGGCTTTGCTGCTTTGTCCTTGCGCTTTTTAGACGAAGCGGGCGTCGGAGCATCCGACGGCATGTTATAATTACAACGCTTCCCAAAAACTAACCTGGCACAATCTAATCTTCTCTTTATAGTGCGTTTGTTAAATCTAGCACAAGAGTGACAGCCAACAACGTCGTGCTCAGGCCCTAAGCAAGGTATACACAAGGTATGGTAATCCCTATGAGGTATCTGTTTCCCACAAGAAATACAGTTATTCACTTTTTCTGACATCCGGTTAAATACTGAGGCAAGGAAAAACCAAAATATTCCCAACGGGTACTTAGCCAACTTTGATTCGGTCTGAAACTCCGACTTCAGAAAATTTCAGAACGCCAACCTGCACTCGCAATACTGCTTCTGCATCGGACCATGCGGCAAAAAAGACTGGGGATATGACGTCGGTCATGCGCATTTGTACCCTGACGTCCTGACGTCAGACTAATGCGCCTTGACCGACGTCAGCCTTATACTTTGGTATTCGGGCCGACTGGGACAGCGGACTACCCAAGTGTTAGGACTGCAGCAATGTGAGATGAAGAACATTCAAAGTTTCCCCCTGAGACTCAACAGAAACTTCAGCCGGATCCACCTGCTCCGCAGTAGTTTCTGCAGGACCGGCGTCCGAAACGGATGAATCAACCTGTCTAGGTTTCAAGGATTTGTCTTTGCGCTTCTTCGTGGAAGCGGGCGTCGGAGGATCCGACAGTATAATATAATTACACCGCTTACCAAAGACTAACCTAGCACAATCTAACCTTCTTTTTATAGTGCGCTTATTAAACCTAGCACAAAACCGACACCCGACTACGTCGTGGTCCGGTCCCAAACAAGGAATGCAAAGAGAGTGATAATCCCTATGCGGTATCTGTTTCCCACAAGAAATACAATTATTCACTTTTTCTGACATCCGGAATTAACAGAGGCAAGAAAAAACAAAAATATTCCCCAACGGGGTACTTAGCCCAACTTGGTTTCGGTCTGAAACTCAGAATTCGAAAATTTCAGAACGCCGAACGGCACTTGCAACGCTGCTTCTGCATCGGACCATGCGGCAAAAAAGACTGAGGATATGACGTCGGTCATGCGCTTTTATACCCTGACGCTCTGATGTCAGATCTGAGCGCCCATGACCGACGTCAGCCTAATACTTTGGTATTCGGGCCGACAGAGGACAGCGGACTACCCATATGTAAGGACTGCAGCAATGTGAGATGAAGAACATCCAGCATTCCCGCTCTCTTCTGCTAATAAAATTGCACAGAAACAAATTATTTGCCAAGAACATCGACAAATATACTTTTGGGTTGCTGAACGCACATTTAGACTAGTTACCACAAAAGAGAAATTGCTAGTATCACAAACAAATTTAACTGGTAATCTGGCTCCTGGTCAATTTTCTAATGAAGCCCTCATGTGGGATCCCTTAAGACCCAGTTTAATTCACAAGCACCACAGAACTTTTACCTCAAACCTTAAAGTAGAGCAGTGATAAAAGGTAACCTAACTCAATCCCAAAGCAAAACAAACGCAGTCTGGTTAACACAATTCCCAAAGTGCTGTATAGCTAAACTGTCAAGAAATCCAGCAGTTAGCCAAGGCAGCTACAGCAAAAACTTTCCAGACAAAAATACTGCAAGAAAAGGAGTTTTAACTCAACAGTCCAAGTGCCTTAACAGAGACTTTAATAAGTACTCGACTTTGGGGTAATACAGTTCCACATGACTGCCGGTTTTCCTTAAAATTCATAATTAGACTGTTTGGCAAAATAAAAATTGCTTTACAATTGTTTACCAGTTTATAGTTCATTGACGCACATCTGTTAAATAAATGACAACACTGGGGCTTTACTGCTATTCATATAAATGCTAGTTTTTGAGAATCCCTGAAACAGCAATTGCAAGAAGTGAAAATTCCTACCATGTAAATGTAATGGCAACAATTTGCTCTGGATTTCCGTGTGCTCCGGGGAAGTCAATACTTCACCAGTAGCGAAAAGATAAAAAAAAAAGAAAAATTGCTTCCGGTAATTTTTTTTTTTACTAGCCAGAATTTTCTGAACACATCACAATAGTCAACAAGTACCATCAAATGCACCCCAATAAATTATAATGGGACAAGATTCAGACTCTGTACTTTGCTCAAACCTAAGTAATCATCATCAATCTGCAGTGCTCAAAAGGGACAGCACCTAATCTGAAATTCTGGTACTCTGTGCAGCTTAATCCATAAATTGCAGGCTTGTTGCAATTTATGTGGTATTTGGCAAAAATTAATGGCACATTTAAAATGTACACTAAACTCAATGTCATACATACACATTGTGAATTTAACAAGGGAATATTCCATCAACAATAAATAGCAAAACCAAGGAGCCTCTGGAACCATAATAATGTGTACTGGTAATTGACAAAGAAGAAAACAAAATTAGTGACTACTCTGTCAGATTCTGAACTACTTCGGGTACATCAGACAACATTGTCCAGCATTCCACCCCGCAACACACCCAAGTTTATTTTAAAGCTTTTTCCGGAAATATAATCAGCTAAGACTTTTAACACCTTGCTGATCTGTAGTAGTATGCATCTCTTTTGTACTTCTCTTCACATTTTTTTACATCATACAAACAGCAGCCATAATGTAATCGGGTAGATGAAGGCCCATATTTCTTGTAATTTTCTGTTACTTGGGCCAACTATAAAACTCTGGCATTTGCAGTTCTCCTATTACTACAAGCTACAGCACTACTGGACACCACTTCACAGCCATTTCCTCTTCTAGACGGGATAACATAGAATATCAGGCCTCTGCCTTCTTTTCTGACCCTGTATAAAATGTTATATACAGCCAATGTTACCAGGATTTCAAATGCGAACATTTGTAAAATTCCTCTCCAATAAAATCTATGCAATCTTTCACGATAAAGGGTAGAATGTAAAAATCTGGCTAAAAGTGATTGAAAATATACAATTGTAATGAACCGTTGGAACAACTTTAAAAGTTTGCTATCTTTTACTGCACTGTGTCCATATTCTATCACAAGGCAAAGCCTCAAATTTATTACGGTCTCGAACTACATTTTGCAATTCTGTCTATATATATTAACTAACAAAAGTCATTTTAGAAATGCACACATTTTAACTAATGGGGCTGGTAACATTCAGTATTCAAGTAACATTTTTCATAAGCAGAACTCACCAATTTTCACACATGATATCCAGTACTTTGCTACAATGTGTTGCGATGTTTTCTATTAATCCACAATTTTTTTTTTTTTAACAGAACATGATCACTACAACTGAAAGGTTAAGTAATACAGCATATGGGCTTCAAAGTGAGTGCATTATTCAATAATTTCAATGAAAGGGAATAAGAAAAAACATTACAAGCTGTCCAACATACGGAAAAATAAGTATATATGCTGCAAATCTACCAAACTTTTAAAGCATTTAACAACAAAAACATCAAGTTAGAGTTAAAATGCATTTCCATTTGAATGCTAGGGTATCATTTTTAAAACACAAATGAAATTACCATTTTAAAGTAGTAGTCAAACATTTAACTCCATTTACAATTTCATTGAACTACCAATTGCCTGCATAAAATGTGCATGGAAAGCATAACCCAAACGTACAGAAGCCTGCTCAGACAGCCAAGAGACTGAGTCTTCATAGGTTGAATCAGCAATAAGCGAAACCAAGGCAAGTCATCACAGCAGGCAGAGCGCATACTTTCCCACCCCAAAACACAAATTCATGCTGCTTAAATACACTACAGGGAAAGACTGCACTGTTTCCAGTAGTACTACCTGCAGTCAATGGCGTTTGGTGATGCATCACTGTAGTCAAGTGTGAAAGTCTCAAGACTGACCTAGTTTATCACAGATGTCCACATAAATAAGACGCTATCTGACTAACCTCAAAATCTATTTTCAGAATTGAGCTCTATAGAAAATAAATGTAGATATGACAAGCTGTCTGTATCTAGTTCATCAGTATTTAAAGAGCTTCCATATTCTATACTCCCTTTTAAAATGTTCACATTTACACAATCTAGGAGATGTCATGCATTAATTACATTAACCTTCACTCTATACTAACATGTCATGGGTTATATATCAAAATATCATTGCTGAAATTTTTAAAAGATTTTAGCTATATGCAACTTTTAGCCCTTAGTACATTAACTCTCTAGCAGTCCATGTAACTGCCTGCTTTCATCAGTAGTCTCATCTGTAGAGGTCTTAAATATTTCTAGTATTTAACAGCATTACACACTTTGGACATCGTATCTTATGAGATGGTTATTGCTGCGCGGTCTCTACCTGGTTAAAACAACAGCTGCAGGCTCCCTGCCTTTATCAGTTCTCAGATTCATCTTGTAACAGTACTGACATCTAGCTGACATTTCCCCATCAACTTCAGCTGAAGACAATTAGAAGTAAGAAAAACAAACCAGAGGAAAAAACTATATGCAACATATACACCTGTTAAGTCTTCTAAAGTTTTTCATAGCAGCATTGCAAACCCTGCTGTCTTTTCAGCATTTTGTCTACTACATACCGATTTTTGGGTAAGAATAGGTCATTTGCATTTTTATCATCCTGCTCCATTAACAGAGCTGAACAGAGTCCCTACAACATAGTATTTCAGAATTAGGGAATAAAAATCTTCACAGCTTCTACTCCTATTCTTTCCCAAGATTTTTCAGCATCAAAATAGTTTTCACAACTTGTACATTAAAGTATAGATTGTTTTACATGATTTATACTGGAATTCCCGTTCACACAAAATCTGCTCAACTCCTGACTTTTGCACTGCAAGCCAGTGTCAAATAAGAGAAAATCAGAAGCATCTGTCTCAAGAATATACTTGTTAATGAAGTACTCAAAGGCTCATGGGTATGTACTAGGCTATTGGCCCTAGGGCTTATACAAGCCTAGCCAAAAAGGTACCCTGGCTTTTGTCACCCAAGAAAATTATTTTCATGTGCCCCTGTCAAGCAGAGCCACAGAAGTGATCCCAAGGGTGAATTTCCTATTTCCCCTCCAATCATCCAGATTTTTCTTGAAGAGTGCTAATGAGGAGTTCTGTTTGACATAGATAGGTAGTCTGTTCCAAAGAATGGGAAGTCTCCGGGTCAGGAATCTATCCCTCCAGCATGTTCTATTTATTGTGGTGACTAGGTTTAGGTCCCGAGCGTGTAGCTCAGAGGAATTGGGATTTCTTTAAGAGGAGCATGTCCAACAGCTCTGGGTTTGACATAGCTTTGTATGTTAGGCAGACATCACCTCTGAGTAGGCGATATGAGACGGAATAAAGCTGGAGTTTTTTTTAGACTGTCTGCGTAGGGCATCTGTTTGAGGCCAGTAATCCTCTTTGTGAGGTATTTCTGCAGCCTTTCCAGTTGTTGTAGATGTCTTGTGAGGTACATACCAAAAGGGGCGTTGTATTCTACAATGGGTCTAATGAGTAATGAGTAGAGGGGAACAATGACCTTTTTTCTGGATGAGAAACCTTTTGTGATGAGGTGTGCCACGTAGAAGGATTTCCTGACCACTGTGGCGATGTGATTATCAAATGAGAGACTACTGTCCACCTGTATCCCAAGGTCTCATCACACTTTCAGTGTTGAGTAGACTACCGCCTATATGGTAGTTCATGGGTACAGAGTTTTTACCAAAGGGGATGACAATGCACTTTTTGGCATTCAGCTTGAGGCCATGGCTTTGACACCAGGCATCTGTCTCAGTGAGGCCCTTTTGTACGATGTCCACATTAGGAGTTTTGATTATGGCTCCTAGTTTGCAGTCATCTGCAAACTTAGTTAGCCAAAGACCTTCTGTGTTAGCCTGTACTTCAGAGAAGTAGATGCCGAACAGGAGAGGACTCAGGACTGAACCCTGTGGTACTCCACTTGTCACTCCCATTTATTATGTCTTGTCACTATTTCAGGAATCATGGAAAGATGATCGCCATGTACAATATACAAGTCTTCTTTGAAATTGAACAAATGTGTGTCCACACTTCAAGCATGAAGATACTCTTTTTGCACCAAGACAACAGTGATTCCCATTAGTCACCATCACTTCTTGTGAAATATTATGGCATGTACTGCAGACAGCATGACAGTCAAGTTTTAGTCAATGTTGTTGGACAAAACATTAGATCTTTCCTTCTCTCTGCACTCCTCTATTTCCAAATGCGATTCATGTATCCTTCAAGCATATCTTCTCAGATGGCTAGGAAATATTTTGCCAGTTCTGAACAGTAAACCTTCAATACAATTTTAAAAGAAAATTAAGGTGCCATCTTCTGGGGCACAGAAGGAAAGAACCCCGAGTTCAGCCCAGGTGACCAGAGTTCAAGTAGCTGTTTGGGTGCTTAATGCAGCTGGCATGGAAAGATGCACAAAGTCCTATGGTTTACAAGCACAATGCGTTTGTGTGTCCATTTGTTAGCTAGAAAAGTCAAGTTGCTATGTTTGTTGCTACAACAGCCGGGAATTATGACCTTACAGCAACTTCATGCAAAACAGCGTTAACTGTTTACAATGTCATCTTTACATATAAACAGTAAACATTTCAAACAGAATATTTTAATGGCCACATTTTCACAAATGGTTAGCTTTGTCTGTACTGTGAGTTGACATTAATTTCCTATTTTCTGTGAAAATATCGTCAAATGACAGCAGGCAGAAGACGCATAAAGGAACACCTCTAATAGCACACCAGACAAAGTGTACTGCTAGGCACAGGTAGTTAATTAGCTGAACCCCGTAAGGTAGGACATACGATACTATGGCAGACTGAGGGAGGGAAGATAGGAAGAGCAACTTGGCCAGGAACTAAACACTCAGTTTTCTGTAAAAAGTCTTATCTCTGCAATTTAACACTACTTTAAACAGACTGTTGAACACTGCAGGATTAAAAAAAAAAACATGGCAGTTATGTACTTACAACAACAAATCTATGCAGTCTTCTAGGTTACCCTGTGGGTTTCTTGGATCAGACTGGACAGATGGCACTTGACCAAGTTGTTACCACAAAAATCCCATGCAAAGAGGCACAACTGACAAAGGCAGTAGAAGTGGTAATTGCCCTGGTGGGATGGGTCTTAGGTTTGCAGTGAAGTGACGGCCTTTTGAGTAAACTAAAGAGAAAGTACAGTTGTGTACCTACCATAAATGTAGATGTTCGAGTGTATTCACTGTTGCAGTCATTACAATTGGGTTATCCTGCTGGCAGGCTACCCGCAGTAGGCCTGAGTTCCAAAGTCTAGGTCTGGCGTCAGTTGCTGTCACCTCCTCCCTGACGTCAGTGTGCCAGGAGTATAAAAGATGCAGCCGATGCCATTTTTTTCAGTTTTTCTTGCCCCAGATGTCAGGTGCCCCCAAAATGGCAGGCTAAATTATGCCAATAAGCATGAATACACAAAAAAATAACTGTTCCTTCATCTACAAGTAAATACACCACATAGGTTGTATAGAATAGAGAAGTACAGATAAGTCCCAGCAAAGGAAAGGGGGATGGTAGGTGGGTAACCTGGACTGCAACAGTGAATTCTCAAACATCTACATTTATGGTAGGTACACAACTGTACTATGTTCATCGTGTTTCACTGTTGCAGTCATTACAATTGGGTTGAATCCCAAAGCTAAGGTTGGGAGGCTGGGCTAAATAGGATTAGGAGAGGCTATGAGGCCCTGCGGAACTGCAATGGCAAAGCCTGTCCTGGATTTAGAGTAGAGAGGTAAGTGATCGTGCTTTGCAAAAGTGTGCACTGAACTCCAAGTTGCAGCCTCTAAGATGTCTTTGGTTGGTACTCCTCTGAGGAATGCTGCTGAAGTGGCTGCTGCTCTGGTTGAATGTGGCCTAATGCCCTTAGGCACTGATGTGCCATGCTGTGAATAAAACGAATGTAGTGGCCTATCCACTTTGAAATAGTCTGCTTTGAGATAGGCTTTCCTTGTGATCCTGCAGCATATGCCACTATAAGTTGCTGAGATTTTCTGAAAGCTTTGGTTCTGTCCAAGTAGAAGCGTAGCTGCCTGTGAATGTCCAAAGAATGCAGAAGTCTCTCATCCTTATTCTGTGGGTTTGGATAAAAGGTAGGCAAATTAATTGTTTGGTTAAGGGCCACACTGCCCACTACCTTAGGCATAAATGTTGGGTTTGTCCTCAAGAGAAACTATGTCAGGATGGAAAATGATAAAAGGTTCCACAGCCATGAGTGTGTGCAACTCTGAGACTCGGCTAGCAGAGGTTATCGCTAGAAGCAGAGCTGTTTTCCAGGATAAGAATTTTATATCAGCTGCAGAGGCTGGCTCAAACGAAGGCAGTGTGAGTTTTTCCAAAACATGGTTGAGGTCCCATGCAGGTATTGGTGCTCTCCTTGGAGGTTTTAAGTTTTTGGCCCCTCTGAGGTACTGCCTTAGTAATGGATGAGAAAAAATAGGTGGTTCTGTATTGTAATGAGCTGAAATGGCAGAGGCATGAATTTTAATTGATGAAAAGGAAAGGCCTTTATCCAGCATCTCAGTTAAGTATTGCAAAATCTGAGGAATATTTGGAACAATCGTGTCAAAACCTTGTGCCTGGTTCCAAGCACAGAATCTCTTCCATTTTTCTGCATAAGATTTTCTGGTGCTAGGCCTCCTGGCCTCCAAAATAACATCCATCACCGCTTTAGACAGAGGTGCGTCTTGAATGGTTACATTATCCGCCATGCTGCCAGGTTTAAGGTCCCGAGTTGGCTGTGCAGTATCGGACTGTCTTGTTGGGTCAATAAGTGAGGAATTTGAGGTAATGTCCAAGCTGGGCATTGAGACAAGCTCTTTAGAATTGGGTAACACTGCTGGTGGGGCCAGTCTGAGGCAATCAGTATCATTTTTGGCTTCTCTTGTCTTACCTTTAGGAGTACCTTGGAGAGGAGAGGCAGAGGAGGAAAGGCATATACTGTTAGGTTTTTCCAGCTGAAAGACAGAGCATCCACTTTCCATGCTTGCTTGTAATAAGCACTTGTGCAGAACCTCTGCGTTTGGCAGTTGTGAGGAGAGGCAAATAGGTCTATGTCCTGACATCCCCAGTTCCTTGTTATCATGCTGAAGACTTGTGGATCCAATAGGTTTCTGCTTAGTTCGTCTGCCAGAGTATTTATCGTTCCTGGCAGGAATTGTGCTTGCAGATGCACTTGGTAAGCCAATGCTGTGTTCCACAAGTTCATGGCTAGTCTGCAGAGGGGGTAGGAATGTGTGCCTCCCTGCTTGTTTATGTACCACATGATTGTAGTACTGCCCGTCTTTATCAGTAGTTGTCCTGGATAAAGTAGATCCTCGAAGGCTGTCAGGACATTTTGAGCTGCTAGCATCTCTTTTTGATTGATATGTAGATGCCTTTGACTTGCGGACCATGTGCCCTGAATACATCTTCCTGCCATATGGGCCCCCCCCCCAGGCATAATCTGCTGCATCTGTTGTTAATGTCTGCCTGGCTGTGGTAAGGCGAATGGCTGTCCCGTGTTGTGGTGGACAGGCCTTTGCCCACCATCGAAACTCCTGCTGCAGGCAGGGAATGAGGATAATTATTGTTTCCAGGCTGTGGCAATGTTGAGTCCAAACACTTTTAAGACACCATTAAAGTTTCCTCATATGCACTCTTGCATATGGAATTAGCAGAATGCAGGAAGCCATGAAGCCCAAAGCCTGCAGAATTTTTCTTGCGGATAACTGGGTCTTTGTTGCCAACATTTTGAAATAAGTAGTCAGTTGTCTTTGTTTGGCTGACGTGAGATAAGCCATCTCGGCAGTTGTATTTAAGCTTGCACCCAGGAATATTATCTCTTGAGAGAGTACGCGTTTTGATTTCTTTTCGTTTACTGTGTACCCTAGACCTGTTGGTAACCTTTTTACAAACGCCAGACGCTGTAGTAGAATGTCCTTGTTCTCTGCTTGAATAAGGCAGTCATCCAAGTAAAGAAATTTGTATTCCTTCTCGTCTGCAGAATGCAATTACTGGTACCAAGCATTTTGTGAAGACCCTGGGTGCAGTAGATAAGCCAAAGGGCAGTGCAGAGAATTGGTAGTGCATTGAGCCAGCTATAAATCTGAGGTACCTTTTGCATGATTGTCTAATTGGGACATGCAGGTATATGCCTCTTTCAGGTCTAAAGTCACAAGCCAAGCCTTCTTGCCCAGCATAGGCAGAAGCTGCTACAGAGTTAACATTTTGCATTTTGGAATATCCAGAAATGTGTTTAGGATAGACAGGTCCAGTACTGGTCTCCAGGCTTTGTCCTTTCTGGGCACCAAGAATAGCCTTGAGTAAAATCCTAGTCCCTGCTCTTGCTGTGGCACTTGCTGAATGGCCCTCATGTCCATGAGGGATGAAACTTGTTTTTGTGTCTCTGCCCATTGATTGCGTGGCAGGGTCTGGCATACCATTTGGCCTTGGCAAGGTGTGAAAGTAGAACCTGTAGCCTTGTGATACGATATTTAAGACCCATTTGTCCTGGGTGATCATGTGCCAATTTTGTGAAAAATTGTGCTAGTTTTCCCCCCAAAGGAGCTGCCAGAAGACAAGTGCTTGGTGCTGGCAGGGTAAAATCATTCAGACAGTTTCCTGTATGGCTGTGATTTTTGCTCTCCGCTTTTGGAGGTAGAAGCACTCCATTGTTTAGGCCTGTAGGAACCTTGGGGCTGTGATCTGCCTCTTTGTGGCCTGTCTGACACTGGAAAGGACCAGTTCTTTGCAGGCCAGTTCCTGTTAAATCTGGGAGGCTGTACCTGTAAGAAATCCTTAACTGTTTGCATAGATTTAGCTTTGTCCTCCATTTTCTTCAACACCTCTTCTGCTTTAACACCAAACAAGGTATCTTGCTGTAATGGAGCATCTAATAATTTTGCTTTAACATGATCAGGCAGATTCTGTTCTTTTAACCAAGCATGCCTCCTAATGACAGAACCCGTAACAGCGGTAGAGAATCAAAGCCACACTGCAAAGTATGCTTTCCTACTTGTTCAGCTGCATGCAATAAATCCTGCATTTCTTTGTTTTCTGTACATTCTGAATTTGTCAACATTTTCTGTTTAAGCACTGACATAAGATATCGCTGATATTTAAGTATATGAAACTGACAATTTAAAGCTCTTAACAGCCAAGACAGCAAAAGTATAAATCTTTTTCCCCCATCTGTCCAGGGCCCTTGAATCCCTATCAGACAGAATAGGGTTTTTTGCAGTAGAAGCCTTGACCCCTTTGGGACCCCGAGAGTGTTTCTGGGTCAGCAGCAGGGTTTTTATAAAGAAATTTATGAGAATCAGTAACCCTGTAGTATCTGTCTGGCTTAACAGGTGCTGGCGGTAAAGAGTCAGGAGACGGTCCGGACTCTGAAAAAACATCTACAATTTCTAAAACAGGAGGAATAGCAAGGGGCCTGTGCTGAGGTAATAAAAGGAAGTCTCAGAGCCTTTTCTTGGATTCTGAGTAATCTTGGCTCTCCCAGTGGAAATGCTCCCTCATAGTATGCAGGGTCTCCCCAAAAGAATAATCCTCAGGAGGAGAGGCTGAAGGGATAGATTCTTCAGCATCAGAATCCTCATAGGGAGGAAGAGAATATTCCTGTTCAGAAGAGGAATCCGAGGAAATGGAAACCTGATCTGAAGATTCATATTCTATCTCTTGCCTAGGCCTCTTATCAGGAGAGGGATGGGAACCCCTAATCAAAGTAATTAGGTCTTCGGCCATTTTAAGCATCTGTTTTTTAGGCATGGAGGCTTGTCCAGGAGAATGCTGTACTTGTTTCTTTGTCTTTAAAGCTGCTTTAGCCTTTGAAGTTGATTTCAAATATAACTGTGTAGGCCTAAAATCACCCTCAGAAGCCTAAGCCTGCTCAGCGGCTCCGGACCCATCTGAGGGAACAGTTTCCAAGTGTCCAATACCTTGAGTTTCCAACGGCCTAGTCAGCTCCACGTGGGAGTCGGAAGCGGCCTGTGGCTCTGAGGTAGCGGGCGTCAGGGGCTGCGAAAGCACCTCACTGAGAACCGGCGAAAGGCCTAGCAGAAGCCTCGTTGTCGGTTTTGGACCTCTGATGCCTGTCCTTTGCTTTGTGTTTTTTTACAAACTCCAGTAGTCGGCTATTCCGACGGCATTATATAATTAAATCTTCTGCCAAAGTAATGAAATGCACAATCGTACAGACGCTTAGTGCGTTGGTTAAATCTAGCACAAAACTGACAACTAGCAACGTCGTGGTCAGGGCCTAGGCAAGGAATACAGTAAGAATGAAAATCCTTATGAGGTATTTGCTTCCTACAAGAAATACAATTATTAACTTTTTCTGACATCGGTCTGGAGCAAGAAAAAAGTTTCCCCAATGGGGTACTTAGCTTTAATGAAGACTTCGGATCTGAATTTTGAATATCTCAGGAGTCTGCCGACTGGCACTTGCTAACTGCTTTTGCTTCGGGCACCGTGCGGCAAGAGAGACTGAAGAAAATAATGTCAGCTGCATCTTTTATACCCCAGGCACACTGGCGTCAGGGAAGAGGCGAAAGCAACTGACACCGAACCTAGACTTTGGAACTCAGGCCGACTGCGGGTAGCCTGCCAGCAGGATAACCCAATTGTAATGACTGCAAC
Organism: Protopterus annectens; assembly: GCF_019279795.1. Taxonomy (NCBI): domain Eukaryota; kingdom Metazoa; phylum Chordata; order Ceratodontiformes; family Protopteridae; genus Protopterus; species Protopterus annectens. The sequence goes on from NC_056727.1 coordinate 944,018,484, forward strand.
AGTGAAACACGAACATCCACAAAGCCATTTGGACAGTTACCATGCAGACTTTTTCCCCGGTTTGGAATTAAAGGAGGACACAACTGATCAGACTTAGAAATAATTACTCCTGTCCAAATAAAGCCGAAGTTGACAAACTTCTAGACAATAAAACTTTTACTCCCCTTTTGCTAGTGAAACTGAGAAAGAACTGGAAATTGAGAAAGAACTGGAAATTGAGAAAGAACTGGAAATTGAGAAAGAACTGGAAATTGAGAAAGAACTGGAAATTGAGAAAGAACTGGAAATTGAGAAAGAACTGGAAATTGAGAAAGAACTGGAAATTGAGAAAGAACTGGAAATTGAGAAAGAACTGGAAATTGAATTGAGGGATTCAAATTAGATTCCAAAGACAGAAAAGGGTTATGGCACAAAGACACCAGGTCCTTGTAAAAAAAATAAATGAATAAAAAATAAAGGTAGGGAGGTATACTAGATAATGCCTAAAGCTTTACACATTATTCTGGCGGAAGTGTTACCAATTAGAAAGCATTTTGTAAGAAAGGATACTAAAGTCAAATGTGACAAAGTTTGAAAGAGGCAGCAGTCAGAGCTTGTAAAACCATGGGAAAATCCCAGGGAAGAGCAGGATCCTGAATCTGTTACCATCTTTGGCATGAAAAACAAGCTTATTCACAATTTCACTCAGGCTGACTTCTGTGAAAGTGAACATCAGAGCCTGAAGTTATGAATTCCTTCTAGTAGATGTGACAACTACCACAGTCAGTCCAGATACCTCTCAACTGTCAGATTTTTGCAGAATGTCCATATTTTTGCCTCCATATTGCAGGGGGCACTACAGGCAGATAGGCAGAAGTAGGCTGATGAATTTACCTTGGAAAAAAAAAATCAATAAGTTAGCCCCAACTGGGGAGAAAACCCAACTTATACTACAGAACCAAGTACACCTTAGCTCTCAATGTATTCTGGTTGCTACTCTGGCACAATTGGGAAAACATCTTACTTTTGGCCATGTAAAATCCCCTGGTATTCAACATCTTAGCTTCTGTCCTGACCTTAAGTACATTCTCAGAATCCAGAGTCCTACAGAATCCAAGTCAAATCACCCAAAAAGATAAGAGTATGGTCCGGTTTCGGTGCATCAGTTACCACCCCATATCAGGAGGTCCGCATGATGTGGCAACTGGAAAGGTTTCTCTTACTAGCTCTAGGAATAAAGGAGAAAATACAGCAGTGTCAAGTGAACTTAATTGCTCGAATGATCACTGCTGCCGTATCCCAAACTTTATAAGGCTATATCCTGCAATGATATAACAGCCTACCAGCTTGCATAGCTTCAGGACACCTTCCTCATTCCCAAATAGTCAGCTTGAGCAGTTTCATTTAAAAAAAAAAAAAAAAAAAAAAAGACAGTTTTGGGTGCCAAGCCCTTCACAGTTTTCATGCCAGAGAGAGGGAGGGAGGCGGAGCCCCAAAAGGACAATGCTGAGGAGCAAAAAATAAAATCCATGCCCTGGCAATAACATAACACCTAGAAACACGGTAGGAGGAAGGAGTAGCTACTGCAGCAGTGATCAAACATCTACTGTTAAAGTAAGTTTGCTTACACAACTGTTCCACGTCCTTCATATTGATCACTGCTGCAGTAGCTTAAGCTATATGGGTAGATTACCACAGCTTACAAATTTTGGGAGGTGGAAGGAGAACTGTCCAGGAAAAGTACAGTTTTGTACCTACCATAAATGTAGATGTTAGAGTGTAAACACTGCTGCAGTCATCACACTTCGGTTATCCTGCAGTCAAGCGGTCCTGCAGTTGGCCAGAGTTCCAAAGTCTTGGTCTGGTGTCGGTTGCCGTCGCCTCCTCCCCGACGTCAGTGCGACAGGGGTATAAAAGATGCAGCCAACGCCATTTTCTTCAGTTTTTCTTGCCCCAGATGTCAGGTGCCCCCAAATAGGTAGGCAATTCAAATTGCTAGTAAAAAATACAAAAGCAAAACAACCATTTTTAGTTACCAGCAAATACTCCCTATAGGTAATAAAGGGTAGATGCCCTAGGTAAGTACCAGACAGTACGAGGAGAAGGAGGGAGGGTAACCTGGACTGCAGCAGTGTTTACACTTGGAACATCTACATTTATGATAGGTACAAAACTGTGCTATGTTCATCGTGTTACACTGCTGCAGTCATCACACTTGGTGGAGTCCCACAGTTGAGGTAGGGAGGCTGGATCTATAAAGCATTAGGGGTGGCTATAAGGCCCTGCAGTACAGCAGTGGCGAAGCCAGCTCTGGATTTGGAGTATAAAAGGCAAATGGTAATGTGTGGTGAAAGTATGCACAGAACTCCATGTGGCTGCTTCCAAAATATCCTTGGTAGGTACTCCTCTGAGGTAGGCAGTTGAAGTGGCTGTTGCCCTGGTGGAGTGAGATCTGATGCTACGTACAGGTTTCCCATGGTGGGTATAGCAGAAACGTATAGTGTCCTATCCATTTTGAAATAGTCTGCTTTGAAATGGCTTTTCCCTGTGCTCCTGCAGCATATGCTACCAATAATTGTTCAGTTTTTCTGAAAGCTTTGGTTTTGTCCAAGTAGAAGCGTAACGGTCTGTGAATGTCCAAAGAATGTAGTAGTCTCTCCGCTTTGTTCTGTGGTTTTGGATAGAAAGTTGGCAAGTGAATAGCTTGGTTTAGAGCCACACTTGATACCACCTTTGGCATAAACGTAGGGTTAGTTCGTAAAGACACCCTGTCCTAGTCGAAGATGAGGAAAGGCTCCACTGCCATTAGTGCCTGTAATTCTGAAACTCTTCATGCTGATGTTATTGCCAGTAGCAGAGCACTTTTCCAAGAGATGTATTTTAATTCTGCTGTGTTAGCTGGCTCAAAAGAAAGTAAAGTTAATTTTTCCAAAATAAAGTTGAGGTCCCAAGTTGGTGTGGGTGCTCTACGGGGCGGTCTTATGTTTTTAGCCCCTCTGAGGTATTGTTTGAGCAAAGGATTAGAAAAAATTGGTGGATCCATGTTGTAATGAGCAGAGATAGCTGAGGCGTGGATCTTGATGAATGAAAAAGAGAGGCCCTTGTCCAGCATCCCCGTTAAGTATTGCAGTATCTGAGGAATGTTTGGGACAAGAGGGTCAAGGTTGTGTGCTTGATTCCAGGCACAGAATCTCTTCCATTTATCCGAGTATGCTTTCCTGGTGCTAGGCCTTCTGGCCTCCAGAATGACATCCATAACAGCTTTGGAGAGAGGCATTGCTTGCTTGGCTAAGGAATTTTCCATGCAGCTAGATTTAAGGTCTTTAGCTGGCTGTGAAGTATCTTATTGTTGTGCTGTGTCAGCAGCTGTGGGATTTGAGGCAAAATCCAGGGTGGTTCTTGTGTTAAGTTCTTTAAGATTGGGTACCAGTGCTGGCGTGACCAGTCTGATGCAATCAGGATAATTTTTGGCTCTTCCTGCCTGGCTTTTATGAGTACCTTTGGAAGGAGAGGTAAAGGAGGGAAGGCATACACTTGTAGTTTTTTCCAGCTGAATAAGAGGGCATCCACTTTCCATGCTTGTGGATGGTAGCTCCTTGTGCAGAATTTCTGTAATTGGCAGTTCTTTGGGGAAGCAAACAGATCTATGTCCGGGTTCCACCATTTTTGTGTTATCATTCTGAATATTTGTGGGTTCAGTTCCCATTCGTGTGGGTCCATAATGTTTCTGCTTAGGTCGTCTGCCGGTGTGTTTTTCTCTCCTGGCAGGAATTGTGCTTGCAGATGAACTTGGTTGTTTAGAGTCATGTTCCACAAGGTCATGGCTTGTCTGCAGAGGGGGTAGGAGTGTGTGCCCCCTTGCTTATGTATCACATAACTGTGGTGGTCTGTCTTTAGTAGTAATTGCCCTGGATGCAGTAGGTCCTTGAAAGCTATAATAGCATTTTGTACAGCCAGCATCTCTTTTTGATTGATGTGGAGATGTCTTTGCTCTGTGGGCCACTCACCCTGGATACATTTTCCTGCCATGTGTGCTCCCCAGGCATAATCCGATGCATCTGTTGTCAGTGTTTGCCTGGCTGTGGGTTGAGTGAAAGGCTGTCCCTTGTTGAGGTGACAAGCTTGTGCCCACCATCAAAACTCCTGTTATAGGCAAGGAATTAGTGGTATAACTGTTTCCAAACTTTGACAGTGTTGAGACCACACGCTCTTTAGGTACCATTGTAGTTTCCTCATATGCAGTCTGGCATATGGAATTAGTAGTATGCAAGATGCCATATAGCCCAAGGCCTGCAGAATTTTTCTTGCAGGGAGCTGGGTCTTTGTTGCCATTAATTGGAAATAATGAGTCAGTTAGTTGTCCTTGCTTGTCTGGTGTGTAATAAGCCATCTGGCCTGTTGTGTTTAAGCTGGCACCCAGGAATATTATCTGTTATGAGGGCACAAGTTTTGATTTCTTTTCGTTTACTGTGTACCCCAGGCAACTTAACTTTTTTTTACATACGCCAGATCCTTTAGTAGAATATCCTTGCTCTCTGCTTGAATCAGGCAGTCGTCCAGGTATGGATAAATTTGAATTCCTTTTTGCCTGCAAAATGCAATTACTGGTGCCAGGCACTTTGTGAAGACCCTGGGCGCAGTAGATAAGACAAAGGGCAGTGCAAAGAATTTATAATGCATTGAACCAGCTAGAAACTTGAGGTATCTTCTGCAGTTGGTATGCCTCTTTGACGTCCAATGTCACGAGCCAAGCTTTCTTGCCCAGCATGGGAAGAAGCTGCTGTAGTGTCAACATCTTGAATTTCGGTACATCCAGGTAAGTGTTTAGTGTCGAAAGGTCCAGAATGGGTCTCCAGGCTTTGTCCTTTCTGGGAACCAGAAAGAGTCTTGAGTAAAATCCTTGTCCTTGTTCCTGTGGTGGTACCTTCTGAATAGCACTCATGTCCATGAGTGCTGTGATTTGTCTTTGAGCCTCTGCCCATTGATTTGGTGGCAGATTTGGCATTCCTTTTAACCTTGGCAGGATGTGAAAATGGAACCTGTAACCTTGAGATACAATGCTGAGAACTCATTTGTCTTTGGTGATGCAATGCCAGTTGTGATAGAAAAGTGCCAGTTTTCCTCCTAAGGGGGCTGCCAAGAGAGCTGTTTAGCAGCTGTAGTGGAAAGTCATGGAGTCTGTTTTTTATAAGATTGAGGCCTGTCTTCTTTTCTGGCCTGGTGTGCCCCACTGTCGAGGCCTGTAAGGGCCTTGTGTCTGACTTCTACCTCTTGGACGTTTGTATCAGCCCCTTTGAGGTCTGTCTGTGACTGGAAAGGACCAATTCATTGTTGGCCAATTTCTGCTAAAACGAGGAGGCTGAACCTGTGAGAAATCTTTCACCGTTTGCATAGACTTTGCCTTATCCTCCATCTTCTTTAATACCTCCTCTGCCTTAACTCCAAACAGCACATCCCGCTGCAAAGGTGCATCCAATAATTTTACCGTAACATGATCTGGTAATGTATGTTCTTTTAACCAAGCATGCCTTCTAATGACAGAGCCTGTAACTGCTGCTCTACAGGAGGCCTCTAAGGAGTCAAACCCACATTGCAAAGTAGGTTTTTCCACTTGTTCAGCAGCATGCAATAAATCCTGCATTTCTTTTAAGTTAGGAATCTGGAAGCATATTTTGTTTCAACTGAGACACCAAAAATTGCTGATATTTTTGCATGTGAAACTGGCAATTCAATGTTCTCATTGCTAAAATTGCAGACGTATACACCTTCTTTCCCCATCTGTCTAAAGCTCTGGAATCTGTCAGAGGAAACTTTTTTTTTTGCTGATTAAGCCTTAATCCCTTTGGGTCCTTGAGAAATTGTTTCAGGGTCAGTAACAGGGCTTTTGTACAGAAACTTGAGAGTCAGGGACTCTAATATCCATCTGGTTTAACTGGGGCTGGAGGTAAGGAGTCAGGGTTCAAACTAGATTCAGTGTACACATCATCCACAATGTCAAGAACTGGCGGGATAGCAAGGGGTCTGTGTTGAGGCAATAAAAGGAAGTCTCTGAGCCTTTTCTTGGATTCTGAATAATCCTGACCTTCCCAATGGAAATGCTCCCTCATGGTATGTAAGGTCTCCCCCAAAGGAATAATCCTCAGGCGGAGAGGCTGACGGAACTGATTCCTCTGCATCAGAATCCTCATAAGGGGACAAAGAATACCCTAGGTCCGATGAAGAGAGTCAGAGGAAATGGACACCTGGTCAGAAGATTCATAGTCTGCATTCTGTCTGGGCCTTTTATCAGGAGGGGGATGGGACCCCCTGATCAGGGTGATTAGGTCCTCGGCCATTTTTAGCATTTGTTTCTTAGGCATGGAAGCTTGTCCTGGAGAGAGTTGTGTCTGTTTCTTTGCTTTTAAGGGGGGCTTAGACTTAACAGAGGGTTTAATGGTTAAGTGGGTAGGTCTGAAAACACCCTCTAACTGTGGATTGGCTCAGCTACTTCGATTCCCTCAGTAGGTGTAGGATCGGTAAGCTGAAGGCCTAGTGCGTCCGAAGGCCCAGCCAGCTCCACGTGGGAGTCGGATGCGGTCTGTGGAATCGGTCGTCAGGGGCTGTGTAGGCACCTCACTGAAACTGGAGAACCGGCGACCGGCCAAGAAGAGGCCTCGTCATCAGTTTTGGGCCTCGGTAGCCTGTCTTTGTCCTTGCGCTTTTTATGCATTGCGGTAGTCGGAATTTCCGATGGCATGGTGCAATTGAATTTTCTACCAAAATAATGTCGTGCAAAATCAAACCGACGTTTAATAGTGTGCTTGTTAAACCTAGCACAAAACCGACAACCAGTGACGTCGTGATCAGGGCCTAGGTATGGAATACAATAGGAGTGGAAATCCTTATGAGTATTTGCTTCCCACAAGAAATACAGTTATTAACTTTTACTGGCATCGGTCTGAGGCAAGAAAAAGTTCCCCCAACGGGGTACTTAGCATTTTTTTAGAAGACTTCGGTTCTGGATTCGGAATGAAAATCTCAGGAGTAGGCCGACTGGCACTTACGAACTGCTTCTGCTTCAGGCACCTCACGGCAAGAAAGACTGAAGAAAATGGCATTGGCTGCATCTTTTATACCCCTGTCGCACTGACGTCAAGGAGGAGGCGACAGCAACCAACACCGGACCAAGACTTTGGAACTCTGGCCAACTGTGGGACCGCCTGACGGCAGGATAACCCAAGTGTGATGACTGCAGCAGTGTAACACGATGAACATCTATTCCCTGTCCTTTTAGTCAGCTTAACTCAAGATGACAACAGACTGGATCAGAGGAAAGTGTCATGAAGCTCTGGAAGCTGTCTGCCTTTTATATCCTTGTGGGATATAACCCATACAGCTTAGACTACTGCAGCAGTGATCAATTAGATTATCTGCAGTTTCCTAAGCCAGAACTGAATTTTCTAGAATAGGACTGCAAGAGGTTCTCAGGGGCAATTCTACCACCTGCCAGGTCAGCATGGCTAGTCTGCAAAGTGTAATAGTGCCACCCCCACACACACATTTTACACACCATGTGACTGTCAAACTGTTTTCCCATGCAGATCCACAGCTTCTGCAAAGGCTTGAAAATCCTAACTGCCTGAATGACTGCCCACATCAGTTTTATACTCACGTGATTCTTCTGTTACACACTGGGCTCCATATCCCACAAACCTTGCAGTCCTGAGGATGTGCCCCAGACCAGGTATGAGGCATCCATGTTCAAGGTTTGACTGGAGGCAGCTGGTTGACAGGTGAAACAAGTACCAATGAGCAAGAGGATGCCTATCATTCTTACTACTCCACTACATAAGTTAGTGGTGGGATGACAATTTAGGACTGTATGTAGTGTTCCAATGTGTTCTTTAGGAACCAATGAAATTTCTCATGGACAGTTTAGCTGAGGGGACCCCAAAATGGTTTGAGGCCATGAATCTTAATATCCTGCAGAATTTGCTGGCTGCGATCTTTATCTTACAAGCCATGTACTCGAAGGTGGTGGTCAAGCCATCCACCTTTTCCGGGGGGAAGGCAGGCCCTGGATATCCAACCTTTGGAAACATATTTGGACGTCATACTCCAACCCTAGACAATACAGGAGGTGTGGTTTTGGCAGTCTCCCTGAGGAATCTGCCTCAGGCACACGCACACACTCCCTTTCAGTGGAACATACATACCACACAAATGCTCCATGTCAGAATACTGACCAGATGCAACACCACCCTCACAGTACTAAGCAAAAAAGGTGGTACTGCTCTTAATATCGAGTCTCATTTTGCCTAGGCTACATACTAGACTGGATTGAAAAATGCTTTTTTGGTATGATGCAAACATATGCTAGCAGCAAGAAAAGATGAAGCAGGTGGATGCCCTCTTTTTACTAGGATGCGCTGGCACGTTATGGAAGGTGGTAATTGAGCCAGCCATGAGGAGGTGGTGGCTTAGGTGAGCCATTTGGCCATTCAACTTTGACATCACTTTTGGGAATGAGAAAAAAAGTTACGCACTTCCCAAACTGACACATCCAGGTTGTCTGATTTTCATTTGTTTCAGCTAGCGGTAGTCCGATCTGATCAGGTCAAACCTCGGCAGAAAATCTGAAGCTTCTTAATTCAAGGATTCTGACTCCTCCTCCCCTAAACATAATTCCCTCCACCACCTCAGTTTGCACCAGTAAAATAACTAAGTTAAGACTAAATCTAGCATACTACAGGAAAATCTCCAGAAATAGATAGTATTCCTGGGGAAGTTTGGAAGCTAGGAGGGGAAAAAACTGAAAGATCTGGAAAGTTTTAACAGTATTTTAAGACAAGTACCAACATCCTGGAAGAAAGTTGTGGTGGCTGTAATACCTAAAGAGGGCACAAATCCATCAGATCCAGCTTCATACTGGCCCACTGCAATACTAACACCATGACTATAAATTGTTCATATGTCTGTAATGGGTAAAAAAATGGCAAAAGTAATACCAAAACTGATAAGACATGGATCAATGTCATTTTGTGATGGGGACGCAAACATTTGACATTAACAGAAAGAAAAGTTGTGTAAAATTTTACCATGATCAAAGATATCCTTCCCTTCCATGTTCCAGTACTCTACATGTGGGTTTACCTTTCTTCTTTTCCCGTACGTCCAGCCAGTATTCCAAAGTTTTTCAGTCCCTCATGGTGCGTCGGGAGTCTGACTTGGCTGCAGGTACGAGGGACATAAGAGGGACATCTGCACGCACCAGCACTCAGAACAGAAAGCCCCAGTCAGAGCCAGTCCTAGAAGGGCATAGCCCATCCAGTGCCACTCAGAAGAGAAAGTGCAACCCGACAGGAGGGTGGGAAGGAATATTGCAACTTGGACGAGAAAGACATCTATGGCTATGTTAAGATTTTAGACAACTTTTCTATCTCCTTCTATTCCAATGTTGCAGTATTCTACATGTGGGTGAGTGCCAAAGCTCACTATGAAAAGGGCGATGGTATGGTTGAAGTTTCCAGGGATCCTTAAAGGACAGTACTGGTAAACCCCACCCTGGCCCTAGAGATATGGTCCAGCTTGTAATGTTTGGTGAAAGGGTGTACTGAGAACCAATTAGCTGCTTCAAGGATTGTGCTGGTGCCTAGCCCCTTAAAGAAGGCTCCAGAAGAGGCCATTTCTCTGGTGGAGTGGGCTTTAATATAGCCCTGCAAGGTTTTCCCATGGCATATGTAACAGAGGGAAATGTCCCTGGAGATCCAGGCTGAAATGGTCTGTTTGGTCACTGCTTTCCCTAGGGCTCTGGGGTGGAAGACGACTAACAGTTGGTCAGATTTTCTAATGGATGGTTTTATAGAGATAAAACCTAAGCTGTCTGTGGACATCTAGGAAATTGAGTGCTCTCTCACTTACGCCCTGTGGTTGGGGAAAAGGTGGGCAGGTGTATGGCCTGGTTCAAAGATAAGTCATTCACAACCTTGGGCACGAAGGACCGGTTAGTTCTAAGAGTAACCCTGTCAAGGTGGAAGACTAGGAAAGGTGGGTTAGCCATCAGAGCTTGTAGCTCTGAGACCCTCCTGGCTGAGGTCAGAGCCACCAATAAAACAGTTTTCCATGTGCAAAGCTTTAGGGAGGCATTGTCTGCTGGGTCAAAAGGAGCTAGGGTGAGTTTTTCCAATACACAGTTAAGATCCCAGGGAGGAGGGGATGGTTTCCTTGGGGGGGTCTTAGGTGAAGTACCCCTTTGAGGAAGAGTTTAGTAGAAAGTCTGGATGCTAGGGGTAGATCCAGATGGAGACAGGCAGAGATTGCAGACAAGTGTGCTTTTATAGAAGAGTAGGCCAGACCTGTCTAACAGTTCATACAGGTAAGAGAGGATTAGAGAGATGTCGCCTGCCACCGGGACCAACTGTTTTTTGACACCGTATGGAAAACCATTTCCACTTTGAGAGGTAGGATTTTCTTGTGTTGGCTTTCCTGGCCTCCTGCAGGACACAGAGTATGTCCTTGTTGTACAGGTATCTGAAAGGGATCGGAATCATAACCACAGGGTGAGGTGCAGAGACTGCACTGTGGGTGCATTTCTGTTCCCTTGTGCTGTGTAAGGAGGGCAACTTGTGGTGATACCCCTGGACAAATGAAGAAGGGGGAACCAGTGCTGTCTTGGCCAGTAGGGAGTCACCAGCAAGATTTCTGGTTTGTCCTGCTGAATTTTCAGCAGCACCTTTTGAATCAAAGGGAAGGAGGGGAAGCATACAGAAATTTCCTCTTCAAAGAAACTGAGAAGGCATCTGTTGCCAGTGCACTGGGGCCTGGTGCCCTGGTGCAGAAGCCAATACGTTGCCCATTGTTGAAGGAGGCAAACAGGTTTACTTGAGGTGAACCCCACCGGTGGACCAGATCCAGGAAAATCTCTCTGTGAAGCATCCATTCATGGTTGGTTGTGATGGTTCTGCTGAGATAAATCTGCCTGAAGTTGTGAAGGGAGGGGATGTAAAATAACACAACACGAACACAAGAACTGCTATTCAGCACAAATATACCACACAACGAAAGCCAGATAAACAAAAAGATATTTATTCCTCTACTTTAAATTTTGCTTGAATTAATATTTTAATTGTTTGATTGATAAATTGTTAGATTTTATTAATGAGAGCTGGTACTATGAAAGTTTTTTTAGATATTGCTATGTATTACTCCTTGAAGGCTTATTGTGGCCGAGGCGCTAGGGGATGTAAAATGCCTGCAGGATAATCCACTGTGAGGATCCCAGTTCCCACACCAGCAGAGGTCTGCAAAGGAGGTAGGATTTGGTCCCTCCCTGTTTGTTGAGATACCACAGGACAGTGGTGTTGTCCGTAAAAATCGTGAGTGGGCTTTGCTGGAGGTAAGGTAGGAAGGCTTGCAGAGCAAAGAGGATTGCAATCATCTCTCTGACACTGATGTGCTCTAGTTTGTGTGTGTTTGGCACAAACCCTGCACGCCTTTGGCCTAGCGTTTCTCCCCAGCCCAGATATGAAGCGTCTGTTTGCATGATCTGTGTGGGTGCATGGAGAGGGATGCCTGGGTTGTTGGTCACTTGTACCAGCCACCACTGAATTTCTTCTTTCAAGCAAGGTAGAAGGAGTACCCTGAATTTCAGGGGATGAGAATGTTGGGTGGGCAGACAGACAATTTCATCCTGGATTTCCAGGGCTATTTCCTTTTGCTACTCACACCACAGGAAGACATTGCAAGCCAATATCGAAGCCCATTTTACAAGAGCTATGGCCTCTTCTGGAGCCTTTTTTTAAAGGCTTGGACACCAATCCATTCTGGAGGCAGCTAATTGGTCCTCTGTTCACACCTTCACCAGACACTACAAACTGGACCACATCTCCAAGGCCAGGGCAGGGTTTTCCAGGGTTGTCCTGCATGGATTCCTAGAGTCTTCTTCCAGGCCACCTCCCAGTCAATAGTGAGGTTTGGTACACGCCCTTTAGTAGAATACTGCAACACTGGAATAGAAGGACAAAGAAAAGTTGTGTAAAAGTACTACCATATCCATAGATTTTCTTCTCTTCCATGTTGCAGTATTCCCTCCACCTTCCCCCTCATAACGCTTGAACTTACTCTCCTATGCTTCTGGACAGGCTATGCCCCTCAGGACTGGCTCTGTCTGGGGCTTCTATGTTCCGAGGGTTGTGCATGCAGACGTCACCAACACCACGTTCCTGCCACCACGTCAGATGTCCAACGCACCAAGAGAGAGAGACTGAAAATCTTTGGAAACCTGGCAGGACAACCTAATCGGAAGAGGGGTATACCCACTAATAGAATACTACAACACTGGAATAGAAGGACAACAAACAAGTAAAGATGATAGAAAGGAAAGATGCCAAGTATTTACTTGGGAGTGCAGGTTACAGACTGATGTTAATCCTTGATAGGGAAGGCAGAGAAAGAAATTGGGGGTCCTAAACGAAAGACCAGCACTGGTAGAGTTTTTAGTAGAAGAGCAGTCATTAAACAAGGAATAATTAGTAGAACGTAGTTATCATGCAACATTTTATAAGAATCAGAGGAAGTTAGAATAGACTGGGAAGAGAGACTGGATAAGCAAATCACAAAAAACAATGGGAGGATACATGTACGTCTACCAAATATGCAACAAAGTCTGAGAGATTTAGGACTTCTGCTTGGAATAATTTATGTGGATATTTTTATACCTCAAGTAGACTCCTCAGGTAAACAGCAAAAGTAGGTGCAACGGGGAAGAAAGTGGTAATTGCGAACATATTTTGTGAAAGTGTGGCGAATAGGCAGACTAAGGATTCCCTGCAAGATGCACTGTCAAGAGATGCTGGGTGGGCAGATTGATGTGAATTGGGAGACTTTTTCTGAGCTATTATACAACATTGAAATTGCCTAGACATAGTAAGGCCTTGCTGTGTAATTATGGTGGCTGCCAAAAGGGGCTTGGTGCCCACGGTAAGCACTTTTTAACTCCTTGGCTGTCTGCCATAATGACAACTATCACTACAGACTAAGCACAACTAACACACACGCACTAAGTATGTACATGTATACACACACCCCATCCTAAACCCTATGAATGCTACAAAATGGAGACACAGACACACCACTTTACAAATATAATGTCTAACTAACCTACTCTAATTCTAACTTTAACTACACCCAAGCTACAGAAAAAAATCTCTCCGTAGTGGGAGAGGAACTACAATGACACACATGTACGAAAAAAGAAAACAAATGGAGAGCCCTCATAAATGCGACCAAATTTTTCAAGATGCAAACATCTGAGGTACTGATGTGGAGCAGAGAAAATTATGCCTTGTGTAGGAGCCCTGGAACAGAGAAGCTTCAGAGTTGGTGGTGAGGTCAGATCTGATCAGCTTAGCCAACCCATAGTTGAATAGGATGAAATTAAGAAAAATTGAATCTTGAGTTAGCCTGAAATAAAACACAGCCCTTAAAGACTAAATAAGGATCCCTGAAAATTGAGACCTATTCTCCAGGATTCTCTGAGCAGTGAATAAAGGCACTAAAAGTTTCTATCAAAAGACAGCCTTCAAAGCCAATGATTTTAAACACCTGAACAAAAGACAAGCAAAGCCTGGCAATAAAGTATTGAAATGTGTTCCCCAAAAACAGATTGGAGAATGAAGTCCTCCGAGTAGCTCCCTGCCCAGCCATTGTGAGGTCTTGGCTCTAACCTCTAAAATGTCATTAAGAATGGAGAGGAGCAAACCCATGTATTCTCTCCATGCTTAACCAGACCTGAAAAATCATACAAGGTACCAAGGCAATTAAAATTACAGCAGGCTATCCAGAAAGGATAGCACAGAATACTTCCAAATGAACGGAGAATTTCCACCACTTACCAGCATGTTCAGATGACTGGAATATATTTTTCCAGCTTGAAACACCATGAAAGCCCTTGCTGTAAAGTCAAAATGAGTCCCAGGATACCAAAAAGGAGTCCGCACTGAGGTGGAGCTGGATGTTGCAGCAAATGTGGCAGGTTCCCTTAGCTTCAACAGAGCTCCCTGTACAGTCAGTATTGTCCTGAAAGTACACCTTTTCCCAGCCTTCAAATGGCAACAATGAACTTCACTTTCTTTCCTGCATCTTGCAATTAAGCACAGAAGAATGGTAGGAAGATGTGCAGGAATTGAAGACATCAGCCTTGGCACTTTATATCAAAACTTTATAAAAACTTGAGTGTTAAAAGTTTGTGAAAGAAGCCTTTAGACATACTTAAGATTGCATATTAATTGAGGATTGTTATATAAGCTAATATCACATGCTGTAAGTTAAGCCGCTGAATAGCTGAGGGGTTAGTATATTTTTGGGAATTTGGTAAAGTTTTGATACAGATAAAATGAAGAGGGTGCTTTCTTGAATCATTTTACAGACTACATTTGGCACTTCTACTGAACAATTTGTTCAAAATGTAAAGGAAATGCCCTGGGGCGCAAGGACAGCATTCACCATCAACTCCCATTTGCCCTGCTGCACCAACAGAAAGGCAAGGATCATACTAATCCATGTGGTGTGGTAAAGATATCACCCCTCCATTCCCACAAAAAAGTGGGTTGGGGGAAGGCTGCCATCACTCAGGCTTCACCCACAATTAAATGTCAATGTCAAAAGAGTGCCACCTCTGTCTCTGGGACACACTTACCTTTTCTCCATGGAAAAGTTTGAAGGATCACCCCCCTATTAATGTATCAAAAGATAAATCAGTTGCCAGACCAAGTTAGGACAGGCTGTGATCTCAGCACCCCTCCAGAGCCCTCATATTAAAGTAGCACTGTCAGCAGCTCCATCTACTTTTTGTGAAGCTCTCTACTACAGTTCAGCCCAGTTCCTTCAAACACTAGAAGATTTGAGGACAGCAACCCAGAGCCACCTAAACTGCCACCATCAGAATATGCTTCGGGACTGCAAAAACACTAACTATGAAAACTACTAGCAACTACCCACCACTGCAGCGTTTGACAAGAAACTGGTATCACGAAAAAACGTAAGCATCCAGAGAGATGTTGCTGTGATCCATTAAGCGGTAATGTCTGCAGTGCCAAAGTATACCAAAGTATGGAAAAAGCACCATGAAACAATAGTCATTAATACCATAAAGCAGAGTATGGTCTTCCTTAACTATTCACTGTCCTCAGCCAGGCCCAACCAAGTCATGGGCTCCTAGAACAAAAGTGTATTCATTTGTACTTGAAATGAAAAATATCCGCTGCAGATGGTTCAGGGAGAACACCTTCCAATTTAGATGTCAGGGCTTGCAAACCAATTGCAAGGCCACATATTCTATGGGGAACCTCAATAAGGCCACCTCTGCAGCAGATGACCCGCTCAGTACAATACAAAATTCTTTCAACTCAACTGATAAAGCTAAAAGTTAGGTAAACATTTTTGGATGCAATATACATAACAGACATTCTGTACTGAATGAGGTACCCAGCAGTAGCAGACCAGAGAAACTAGAAGCAGATCCCAAATAAGCCAAAAAACAACCAGGTCAATCAACACTACCAACCAGGTACCATGGAGGGGACAGAGAACTAATCCTTGAAAAACAGTGTTAGAGAGTTTGATGAACCAGATAAGCTTAATGAAATCCAATGTAGAATGGAAATCTTCAGTCACCCTTAGAAGTAGAAGACAGCAGGAGGAGAACCTTTGACATCACTCCAAAACTAGGCTATTACTTACAGCCTCCTTTGTAGAGAAGGCTTCACATCTCTTCCAAAAGGTGCACAGGGATTGCCTGATCTTAAAGTAGAATCTTTTCTGAAGGATGGAAGAGCACTACTGACAGAAAGCTGTGAGCCACATTCAACACATACTAGTCCCAGCTGATGACTCTCTCACCTAAAACTGTCTCAAAGAACTGAAACTTCCACCAGTCAGTCAGTCTTCAGGACTGCTGCTTAGAGCTTTGGAAAGAAGAAATGGACAAAGCAAAACTGATCACTGGGCCCTTCCACAGTCTGCAACAGGACTTCCTTTAAAAAGCGACTTCCAAAAAAGATGTAGACAACAAAGTAGAGACTGTACAGGCCATCTACCATGGTTAGGATCTACTTAATTTTCTGGAGACCCTCAACTACATCTTAAGATGCATGCCCCAAAAAAGGAACCCCCTCCAACAAGTTCAGCCTTGGCAAAGGGCTTGAACAGAACAAACCTGCACAGGCACTTGCTTGATCTTGCTACCCTAGATGTCTCGCATCAGGGAAGGCCAAGTTTTTTAAACTGTCTGACCCACTAAATAGAACTAGAATCAGGACAAATAAGACAAATGTCAGAGACCCCAGAGCCCCAACACAGCAAGAAGGTGGTCCCCTTTTCCACATCCAAAGTCTCAAACTCATCAGCTAGTCAAGTGGCTAGGGGCTCTGTGATCTATGCTGGATTGAAGAGAACATGGACAAGACAGGACTTTAAATCACCTGAGGACTTACAGTCACTAGTACAAATTGCAGCTTGGAAGCATACTGCTAAGATACGATCTGCAAGCACAGTCTCCATGAGCAGGACAATCCAAAAGTACTCCCACAGGAAGCTTTAGGTCAGTCCACAGTGGCCCTCAATAAGGCTTGAGTGTTTCTGTAAAGTAGAAATCTAGGGAACCTGCAAGGAAGAGGAGGATTCTGCCCCTATCAAAGATTACGTCCTCAGTGTTCCCTTCCTACAGCAAAACGCAGGATTAGGAATCTCTCCGACACAATTTGGACATAGGATTGGCGATCTTTTGCTTAACTGACATGCAAGGAGAGGGGGGGTCAAACTGGGCAACATGATGCAAATTCTTGGGGTCATTCCTGCAAGAAAAGCTTATGCAGGGCTTAAAGCTGGAAACAGTGCACTTTTCCTTAAACTGCTCTCTTGTGAAGAGAGGTTCCCACAAAACAAGCCAGTGCCCAATAATTAAGGCCTCTCCTGAGAGCCATTTTACAAGTGGGCTTCATGACGACCACCCCCCAACATGGGAGTCTGCATGTTTTTGTCCACTGTACAGCAGTGGCCCAAGTCCAGAGTGCAACTCTAGAGTATCAACAGAGGTACACGACAGAATGCTCCGAGAGGATACCAGTCTTGAGTTAGCTCCAGCCACCCAATTACTGGTAGTAAAAGGACGCTGTTGACACTCAGATGTATAATCTTTAAGACAGCTGCTGCTGGTGATAGCTCTACAAGGTCACTCCCTCATCCAGTCATCCACCAAAGCCTGTGAAGGATATGAACTCCACCCACTACTATTCAAGGTGGAATGCGTTTGGCAAAATACAGGACCCAAAAGGTCCTCTCAGGGAAGGGTCTACTTTCTGGAAAGTGAGACATGTTCACTCCCCTCCAGATTCTTCATTTTCTCAGTGTTCCAGCACCAGTCTGGAATCACTCACTCACGGGAGAACCCCACCACTTTCACTATTGATATTCTAAGCTGCTATCTACCACCTAAATGAAAAGGACAGGTAATTTTTCTCTGTTTTCTGCAACTTTAGGCATCAGACTTGATATGCTGATAGCTAATGTAATATTACATACTATTACACACACAGTAAGAGCATAGATGTTTGCAGCTCCTGGTCTGTTTTCTCATGTATGCATAAGCATTTTGATGGCTTACACCTTTCAGGAACTAAACCTGAAAAAAAGGCACAACCAGAATCAAACTGGGCAAGTGAAAAGCAGAACAAGCAAGTGACAAGTATTCAAAGTAAAAGAAAAATAAATGCTGCTACCGTCTGAAGGTTGTAGTTCCCAATGAAAAAAGTATCAAAACCAAAACTGGACACAACCACCACGATGTTATAAAACCAGTATTTAATGTCGAAGTAAAACAAAATAAAATGAGCGCTTTCACATGCTACACAGGCATGCTTCTTCAGATTTCACAAACACATTTTCAAACAGTTCTTAAATACTAACTGCATAACCAAGTAATTGAATAATGGATTCAATAACTGAATTCAGTAATGGATTAATTGAGCAAGCAATATTTTAAGGCAACCAGCTCCTAGTTTAAAGCCAGATATAGTGAAATGTGTGTATGTGTATCCTGAATACAAAAATACAATATAATAAGTAATATAAAGTAATAATTAACTAACTAAAAATTGATAAATTATACACAATTTACAACATCATATTACACTGTCCGATGTAAAAAATATATAAAATATATCAAAACACTTTACTAAAATGCGTGTACTAACGTACATCTAAACCCAAGGTATAAATTTCGGTCCTTAGTCATGTCCAGCGCTTATAATTCATTACCTCTTAAAACATTAATGGATAAATATTAATATAGTTTATAATATAAAAAAAAATAACATTGATATATATATATATATATATATATATATAATATATATTATATATATATGTATGTATATATATATATATATATATATATATATGTATATATATGCGGTTGAATCCAAAGATGCATCTAAATACGTGCATCCAGTATTGGTTTGATGCTAATAGACTGGTTGAGCCCTGGTTCTACATGTGCTCTCATTCTAAAAATCCACTCAAGCTCAACTGATTCTAAGTGATTCAAGTTGCTACCCCCTCGTTTATTCTGCAATATCATCTGTAACACCCTGAACCTAAAAGTATGACCTACATTTAAACTAACATGTCTGGCCAACACGTTCTGGTTGTTCATTTTCCTGATATCGTATATATGATTATATATTCTGTTTAGCCTCCTCGTTGTCATGCCCACATGAAACCCTGTACATTTTGTGCATGTAGCTAAATAAATTAGATTCTTACTATCACATGTAGCATAAAACTTAGGTTTAAACTCAAACATCATAGTAGGATGAACAAAAAGTTGTTTGAATGTTATATATCTACACATATTACATCTCATACAGCAAAAAGTACCCATTTTATTTATACTTAATCTGTTGATTCTATCTTTTGTATGTTCCTTGCATAACAGCCTCTTTAAATTCTTTCTATTTCTATAGTTGAATCTTGGTTTATGTCCCACTATAAACTATACTATATACTAAATTTTGATTTTTACAATACAAACTAGGCCACAACTGATGGAACAGACAGTGAAGGCTGCCAGCCTAGCCAGATAGAATTTTGGAGATAATTGTGTCATCTGTAAATACTAATGTAAACCACGGGTTTGTTGTCTTAAATGGTAAAAATAGTGTTACATGTGGAACTGGAAAAAAATGCAACAGTGCACTCTGCTGTAAGGAAGCTAATTCAAGCATTTTATGACCTTCTTTGATCTTTAAATTTGGCTCTGGCCGGTCTAGGTGAAGACATTCTTTCTATTGTTTTAACCAAGAGTTAAATTGCTAGATTTAAACATGCAAACATATTTTATTGCTCTGCTTCCCGATCAGCTGCAACATAACAGAAGGAGATGTTAAGAATATAAATGTAGTTTGTTAGCCTGGGAACTCAGGGAAGTGTGAAGAATGATGTAATGTGCAACAGGAATGTGATTTTAAAAAGAGAATCAGAGGGCATTTAGCATTTTGTCTTAACCATCCAACTCATCAGCACTCTGCCTGTGTTCTATAAGCAAGTTATCTTAGATATGGGTTTTCTCCAGGAAATAGCTAGAAACTAGAAAAATTAGACCATAGTGTTTCTGAGATGTCAGAACTGTACTACTGAATTATTTTAAGTATTTTTCTGCGATATCTGAACTCTTGACTAGCACTGTGTAGTAAAAAGTATTGTCTTGTGTTTTGACTATTAAATATTTTTAAACCCTTTCAACTGTGGCTGTTTTTGTAGAAATAATTTATGCTCTTTGAAGTACCTGCACGCCTTTGGTAAAATTGTACAAAGCCACTCCAATAGCTTTAGCCGTGGGATATACTACTAATCGGATAATCATATTGCAGTGTGATAATTGGACACCCTTTTAAGGGACTTTGAAGAGCTGATAAATATTAGCTGGTTGGTGGCAGTGATTTCAGAGATAAGAGTTTATACAACCACACAAAGTGTGTGTGTGTCCGCGTGCGTGTGTCAGCTACTTGGGCAGGGACACGAAGCACTACTTGGACAGACAGGGTGCTGGAGATTTTAGCTTGCCCAGCTGGCTGAGATCTGGAACCTATATCTGTGCCAGTGGGGAGTCTTATTGGGGACCTGGAGAGCAGGGGAGCGACCGGCCCTGGACTGACTGTGATCTGTGTGTGCTCTTAAGGGAAACTGCACTTTACTGTGTGCATTTGTTATCCTTTCCTCCTATATAGGATGCCCTTCACTGGTGTTAGTGGTGAGGATTGAGGCTCCTTGATTGCTGGGCCTGGGCACAGGTGTCACACAGAGATTCAGTCTTACAAGTACCTAAACAAATTAATCTTTTATGCAATGTTGTCTTTAAATCCAAAGAAAGAATCCAACAGCAAATGCTCAAGGGAAATACCATTCTCATGCGGATACAGCATATATCCACAGTGCTGCAAACAAAATGCTGAAGCTTTACAAGAAAAGCAAATAAAGTCTGTCAGGACACTACATAGCAAATATTGTGCCTATAAAAAAATCCTGCTTCAGTGAATTAACCAGCAGTGCAGGACATATACCCATACTTTGTATACTAACCACACAACACAATAGGCATTTTGACAAGCCTAGCTCAATGCTAAAGTGACAAACTATATTGTGGGAAAACCCATTTTTTCAAAATGGCACAGTGAGTGCTTTAAAACAAAAACAGTGCTAGGCAGTTTTACCTACCTTAATTTTAGGGAAGTTGAGTCTGAAATTTCTCAATTTACTTATACACAAAATGTATTAAACCTATGGATACTTACTATAAACTCTAAAGATTACTGGCCCAAAACTGGCAATTTGAAACTAAACTTCTCAAACTCGCTTCATCTATATCCATACCAAACTCTTACTTTTAACAGTTTAAAACTAGTGTAGAAAACATTGGCCTCTCACCAATAGGGAGAACTGTGCACATACCCAAAAATATCTAGATAAGACCTTACGCAACCTGCTTACAATGAAAACCATGCGTTACGTAATGCAGAACTTTATTTGCACCCTTAAAGTCTGATCCAATAAGCCCTCCTAACCACTAAATGATCCATTTCTTCATCCAATCCTGGTTGGCGAGAGCACCCTTCAATAAACACATGTCCAAAGCAGTGAGAATGTCAAATACAAGATGGACATCACATGTGGTTGGCTAATTCCCTGTATAGTACCCAAGCAAACCCTTCACTGGTCTGTACATAAAGCATTCCAAACCTGCAAAGCCAGCTTTACCGTGATGACGCCACGTGAACTTTGTTACCCAGCATGGACAAAGCACAAACCCCAGCCAAAATTTTGAAACACAGTAATTTTTAGAATTCTGTTCAATACATAATGCTACTGCAGTGGGAAACTTCCCAACACTTCATTCAGATGAACTAATGTCCATCCCCTTACGGTATACACTGGTGTACAGTCCAACCTCATAGATGAGCTAAGTTTGAAACCAAAACACCATTAAAGTTACTGACCCACTTATCAGTCTACAGGTTACATCAGGTGACAGACTAAGGCATAAAAGTTATGAAAAAGTATTTAACAGCCAATGCTTTAAATGACTATTATGCCTTACTGACGCTTAACTGCACACAGTTTAACAGACAGCAGCAGGATCACTACCACCACTGCATTTAACAGATGGTGAATGCAATGAATTCAACTGTATACAGCTAGGTGAAGTTTCACAGTGGCATGACGATGATTAAAATGTACAGTACTGAATGTTTTTCACTTAACACTCTGTAATTTACTGACTATGCCATTCATTTATGCATGCGGAAGTCAAACCTCTTTCTGAAAACTGTTTTTGTGTCAAACTTCTGAAATAGTGTGTACATAATACAGTAGTCTGTTTCATCCAGCTGGTTCCTTAGGACATTGGTCCCCATCTAACTCCAGTTCACTTGTCCTAAACTTTATACAACTACAGATGGCAATACTTTGAACAACTGCACATCGCAGTTCATCCCAGCAACAATTTAGACATCCTAACATCTTAAAGATTAAATTTTAAGAGCACTAAACTTTTTTAATCTTTAATCATTTCCATGTACTCTAAGCTGTAGCAAATGCTGTAACTCCCCCTTCTGCCACCTGCAGTTTTGTCTTGCATGAGTGCATCTAGTACCTAAAATAAATCTAGTTGTCAAAAGAGATAATGGGTAATCAGGCCCTACAAAAAAGGTTACAAGAACAAGTTGATTTAACAGAAAAATCTTAAATTCAATTATCAGCTGTGTATTTTTTTTTCTGGAAAGAGTTGAAGTCCCATGTACAATGATACAGAGCCTACTATAGCTCCCACAGGAAATCATATGATGCCAATTGTAATCAGTTATATAAAACTTCTTACTTCAAAATTATTCGTATTGAAATCAGACTACAAAACATGAATGACCTTAAAATGAACCTGTCAGATCCTTGCACTGGTACATTATTTTGCTCCTGAAAGTGCACACAATACTCAAAAGTATGCACTTGACATTCTCTTAATATGAATGCATACTACTACTACATATATTAAACTACAAAAGATGTCATACTTTTTCCAACAAATATGCTCTCTGCTGCCCCATATGTACATTACACACAAATTTTTAATCTACTGTTTACCAAAATAAACTTGAAACTGAGCAAGTTAATTGGACTGAAATTTTATTCTCATATGCCTCTTACATGTGTAATAATTCCAAACTAATCCACAATGAACCACTAAAAATGCTATCACACGCCAAACTGAAAAATACATGCTGGACATGTTATTACAAAAAAGGCGGCAAACTGTAGGATTATATCACAGCTTTCTACAGCTCAAGCATATCTGGCATACAATCACTCAAAGAAGAAACAAAGCTCTTCATGCTACAAATTTTCCCTTTGAACACTACCTCCACAATTTTTTTTTACATCCTTCTTTAAAGCGCTCAAATGCATTGAATTTGCATTCCTACAATCCACTGAAAATCATTAAAACGGGGACTGACAACATAAATTTAAAAAGCTGCCCATTCAACTTCAGCCAAAACATTAAGACAAACCATTTCTGACAGAATCTGTATCAAAGTGCATTTTAAATGTGGTCATTATGAAATGCAAAACTATATACTAGTACATAGAAATAGCTGCCCTACGCACTGCTGCATTTTACAAATTACAGTACTATGAAATAAAAAGCATGCATGCTGAAAATATTTTATACAAAAAAAACAACCAGCATACTGTTCATTCTTACCATTTTACTTTGCCTGTTTGGGTCTCCCATTCCACTATGTGTTTGTCATCTGCACAACTATACAAATAAGTACCGTCTTGGTGCCACCGTATGCAATTCACTCTACTGTCATGCCCACCATCCTGCAGAAAAAAAAGCAAATTTGAATTTTGGAAAATAAACTAAATCCATCAACCCTGAAAGTCTTTGATATGGCGTTGTACAAAGACCTGTTGAAGTTTGATTTTGGAGACAGTCATTATACCTCTGGATTTAAACACAGCAAATGAAAGAAAAAAAAGTTGTGTACTCACCATAGCATTCCATCTGTGCTGTCCATTATCATTCTTCAACAAATGGGTTTCAGATCCTGCCATCGGATCCAACTCTGCCACCTTCTACACATTCTAGGATCAGACTCACAAAGCTTCTCCCTTACCCATAATGCTCCTGATCATCACAATGCCTCAGATAGAGTTTACTGCAATTATATACATTATACTAACATGTTAAAATAATGATACTATGACAGGAAAGTGTCAAGTAAAAGATCAGGAGCTCAAACAGGAACTATGCTTCCTAATCACTTTTCCGTTAAGTCTCTGCTAGGGTTAAGGATAGGTAGGAGGGAAGCGGAGGAAGAATGTAAATGGCCAACACAGATGGAATGTTACGGTGATAACTTCTTTATTCAATGTCATTATCATTTGTTCAACAAATGGGACAGAATCCCCAGCTACGGTAACCTTGGGTGGCTGTCATGGAAGGATGTTCTGGAGCACTGTGGAACCAAAGACAGCTCTGTTCCTGGAAATGATAATCCAATCTATAATGTACAATACAAATATAACTATTTGACCAAGAGGCAGTTGCACAAATATCGGAGGCTCTTGCCTAAAAAGCTGCAGAAGCAGACACTGACCAGGTTGAACATGCCTTCAATTGCTTAGGTAATACAATACCTTTCAAGGAGTAGACAAAGGAAATACCATCAGTTATCCATTTGGCCAGAATAGTTTTAGAAATTGGTCTTCCCATCCTTATGTTCAAAAAAGAAACCGTTCAGATTTTCTGAATGCTTTGGTTGTGTCCAGAAAAAAAAAACAATTATCTAAGTAGGTCAGGAAGGTGAATGATGTACTATGTCAACATTCTTTCCTCAATTTAAAAACAAAAGGAATCTGATGACCTGCTTGATAATGTTTTCAGAAGCAACTTTTCTTAAAAAGGAAGGAAGGATTTGTGCACAAGGTAATTCACCTTGTGAAAAATTAAATAAGGTGGTTTGGAAGACCGTGCTTGGAGTTCCAAATACCCATCTTACAGAAGTTATGCCTATGAAAAACAGTTCTCCAAGAAAGAAACTTGAGATCCACCTTAGCTGATTGTTCAAATGTAGTGTGTACCAAAGAGTGTAAAACCAGTGAGATCCTTTTCTTGTGGAGGCCTAAGAAAGAAAGTACCCCTAAGGAATGCTGTACACAATTCAGAGGATGCTAAAGAGAAAGCATTATCCCCTACATGATGGTCCGAGATGGCTGCCAGTTGACATTTGATAGTTGAAAACATTGCTCCATCCTGGAAAATCGAAACAAGGTAGTCTAGAACTGCTGGAACTGGAGCAGTGAAGGGATCCAATTCTTTCTGATGAGCCCAAATACCAAATATTCTCCATTTACTCTTATAAAAACTTTTCTAATCAAAGCTTTATTGGAAGAAACCAAAAGTTTTTGAATTGGGGAGGAAAGCCTTGAATGTCTAGTAATCGTTGGAATTGGAGAAACCATGCAGTCAACTTCAGGCCTACATCATCTGGGTGAATCTGTCCTAATGGGCGAGTTAGGAGGTCTGGACTCTGATCCAACATCCAAGGACGATGTATTGAGAGAGACCAAAGAAAGGGAAACTATGCCCATCAAGGCCAGGAGGGAGCAATGAGGATCACTCTGCTTTTTAACCGAAGTGTTTTCTGAAGAAAGTTGGGGATGACTAGCAGGGGGTTAAGCCCAAGAGAAATCACAGGGCCAAACAAGAACTACAGCACCTTTGACTGTCCCTGAGGAGGGATAAGGGCAATGAACTGATTGCATTTGTTGAAGGGCATGTAAATAGGTCACAGAAATGGTCTTTCACAAGTGGGGTCAACCTATTTCCACTGACTGTTTGATAGACCACACAAGACATGAGGATGGCTCTGCTGAGCCTGTCTGCTATAATGTTGGACTTCCCCAGTATGTGTGTTGCTACTAGAAAGTAGCTGAAAGAGACTGACCATTGCCACACACTCACTGCTTCTTGACTAAAGGGGTAGGATCCGATTCTACTTTGTTGTTGTACCACATTACTGACATGCTGTCAGATTGAACTGCAATAGTCCATAGAGGGAGAAAGCTCTGAAAGGCCTGCAGCGCCAGAGGCATCACTCATCTCTAGCACAACATTCAACCTGGTCTCTTGTAGTGACCATGTGCCTTGAACAGTCCATCCCGAGTAATGCCACCCGCCACTCCAACTGGGAGGCGTCCATGGTCAATGTGGGGATGGCGGGGTAAGAGGGCTAAGCAGACTGCATAGCTCTACCTCCTCGGAGTGGGCACACCAAAGGAGAGAATTTCTGCACTCTCCAAACAAATTTATGGAATAACTCTCAAGGGATATCTATGAAAGGACCATTGCACAGCAAGAGTACACTGGAGAATTCTCATGTGTAAGCAGGCAGTGGGAATTAAAGTTAGAGTGGCAGACATCAAACCTAATGCTTTGAGGACTAATCTTGTCATGGCCACTGGAACAGAGAGAACTTGCCTGACGTGTTGTCAAAGTTAGAATTCTGTTCAGAGGCAAAAAGGCCAGACAACTGACCATGTACAACAGAGTCCCCATGAAGTATATTACTTGAACTGGTTGAAAAAGACTGGTGCACACTGATGGTGATTCCCAGCAAGAATGCCAGGTGAAGTAAATAATCTCTGGCTTTTATTAGCAGATACCTGGTTGGTACGGTAAGGAGCCAGTCATCTAAATAGGGAAACACTGAATCCAAGCAGTCTCAGGTGTGCTGCTATCACTGCCATGCATTTGGTGAACACCCTGTGAGCTGTGATGACAGCAAAGGGCAGGGCTCTGAACTCGTAATGGACCGTCTCCCAGCCAGAAGCATACATACCCTTGAGAGCACTTGTTCATTTGATGAGGCATTAAGCATCTTTACTATTGATTCACTATATACACTAGTCTTTCTGAAGGAGCAGAATGGGCTGGACCGTGACTATCCACAAATTTGGAGCTCTTTATGAATTGGTTCAGATAACCTGAGTCCAAAATTGGTCTGGTGTCCCTTTCTTTTTTGGCACCAAAGAACCTTGAGTAAATTCTGGATCCTGTTTGGTCTGGTGGGATCTCCTGGTAGACGCTCTTATCTAGCAACTATGATATCTCTTGAGCTGCTAGCTCCCTCCGAGTGGAACATCAGGGACCATATTCTTTGGTTTTACTGGAACTGGTAAAAGGGAATGAAATAGCCTCTGGATATGATCCCTTGCACCCAAAGTCATTTGTGATGGCTAGCCAGACTACTTGCAAGGATAAGTGCCCCCCCCTCCCCCCGACTGCCTCCAGAGAGGGACAGTTGAGCAAACTTTCAAGAATGCTGGAAGGACCTGTCCAAGAAAGAATCAAGAGAACCTGGATTATTCCAGACCCTTCCTGTCACATGGGCAACATCTATTATAACTGGTTTTCCCCTTTAACTCTGGAGGGGGGAAAAAACTCCATGCGACTCCTGGAAAGAACTTGGAGACTTCTTGAACCACATTGTCTTACCACCACACTGGTTCCCAAAAAAATGGTCTCCGCAGGGTAGAAAAGAAAATTCCAACAGACAAGGTGTTTCCATCCTGTTCACTACAGGAGAGCGTTTTTCACTGTTGAGCCAAACAGGGACGATCCATCAAAGGGAGCATTGATGAAGGATGCCTCGAAGGGTTCTGGGAAGTAGCATAACCGCTTCCAGACATGGCTCCTTATGGTTATACCCGAACCAGCCTCCCCCGAAGTACCTTCTGCAGCATGCGAGATTAACCTCATGGGCACATTTGAAATGGACTGTAGGATGGCCACTGGCGAGTAAAAGAGATTTAAAGTTCCTCAGCAGACATGGATCTTGGGACACTGGATTTGAAACAGGGTTCCCACTTTATGTAGTTAATGTTTCAAAGGATACTGTTGCATACTTGGGAGCAAAGTTCTTTTGAAGTCCAGAATGTTTTTGCTTAGAAATATCTGCATAGGTATTTTCACACCCCAAGCAGACTTTACAGAATTTTTCCAAAGATGGCAAATGCTGAAGATAACTAGGAACACAACTGTAGACTGTGATAAGTTGGCAGACTTTAAAAATTCCCTACAGACTAGTCTGTCAGAAATATTTGATGAGCAAACAAGTGTAACTAAGGAAATCGTTCTTTTCAGCTGGGACACATGGTCTGAGCTGCCTAGACATAAGTATGGCCTTAATTCTTCTGGATCCAAAAAAAAAAATTTTTTTTTTTTACTAGAAAATGAAATCGAAGTCCAAGGTGCACCACACGTCACACGTATGCTCATCACGTAGTACAGGGCATAAAGGTGACATGTGGACATACCATCCTCAGAAATGAGAGCCCCAGTAGGAACATCAGTCCAAGGAAAAGGGAAGTAATCAGTACATCCTGAAGAGAAAAGGACCAGAGGGAAGGAGTGAATATTGCAACAGAGAAGAGAAGAACTTCTAATGTTGTGCTAAGACTTGCACAACTGTGCTATGTTCTTCCATTTCACTGCTGCAGTATTCTACATTACATTAGGGGGAGTACCAAAGCACAGAAAGAAACCTGGGAGGGGGAGGACAGACCAGCAGGGCCTTTTAGGAAACCATGAAGGATGGCCCTAGCAAAACTAGCTCCAGCTCTACAGAGATTCCGTTCAACTTGTAGTGCTTGGTAAATGTATGCACAGAAGTCCAGGTAGCTGCCCCAAGAATAGAATTAGTGTCCAAAACCTTGAAAAAAAAGCACCGTAAGAAGCTACAGTCCCCTAGCAGAATGCACCTTAACAGAATAAGGAAGGCTCTTACCATGAAAGGAATAACAAAAAAATAGCTTTTGAGATCCTAGAAGAAACAAACAGTTTGCTTGGATACAGCTAATCCTAATGACCTAGGACGAAAGAAACAGAGCTGATCAGACTTCCTAACAGACAGTCTTATCCAAATAAAATCTGCGTTGTCTACGCACTTCCAGGATGTACAGCACCTTCTCACGCGCAGATTGTGAAGAGAAAAAAATGTGGGCAAATGAATAGAGTAATTAAGGGATAACTCATTCCCCACCATGGGCATAAAAAAAGGATCAATATGCAAGGACACCCTGCCCTTATGGGGGGGGGGGGGGGACAAACCATAAGGGCTTGATGCTCAGACACCAGTCTGGCAGAAATAAGGGCCAACAAAAGTAGCCTTCCAAGAGCAGTGCTGCCAGGAAGCTGAAGCTGCAGGCTCAAAAGAAGCCCAAGTCAATTTTTCCAAAACAAAATTAAGATCCCAAGGAGGAGGAACAGGCTTCATAGGAGACCCAACATGAAAGACAACTCTAAAGGAATTGTTTAGCTTCAGAGAGGGGAGATGAAGGCAGGCAGGCAGAAATCGCTGATAGGTGGGCCATAATAGAAGAATGAGCCAACCCAGCAATAAGCAATCCTCACATGCAAGACAGAACCAAAGGAACATCCACAGAAAGTGAATCCAGGTTACGAGAAAGACCAAACAGAAAACCCCTTCCATCTGGATAAATACAGTTTCCTGGCCTCCTGCAGGACCCCAAGCACATCCTCAGAAAAATAGGGTTTTGATTTCACAGACACCATCACCCACAGTGTCAGCTGAAGAATGGACAAGAGGGGATGAATGAGAGATCCCTCGTCTTGCGCTAGTACGTCCACCCTGTGAGGTAACCTCCGATGACTGCCTTTGGCTAAATGCAGAAGAGGCGGTGGCAGCATTGGTTCCCAAAAGGGAGTCACCAACAAGAGTTTGGGAGCATCCAGTTGAACTTTGAATAGGACTTTTGGAATGAGGGGAAGGAGAGAGAAAGCGAAAAGAAACATCCCCTTCCAAGAAAAATACAGGGTGGGAGTCTAACCCTGCACCTTTTGTTTTTGAGTTGGACACCTTAACCATTATGCTACTATTCCTTCCATTGGGTTGACTGTTTATTTTTTGTAACTTTAAAAGTTATACATATATACACACACATTTTATATATATATATATATATATATATATATATATATATATATATATATACATATATACATACACACACACACACACGCATATATATATATATATATATGCACATATATATATATATATATACATATATATATATATATATACATATATATATATATATATATATATATATATATATATATATATATATATATATATATATAATGAATACTCAAATTTTATATTTTGACTTTTATCATTTATGTAGGAAAGTTTTATTTAAGTAACATGCTAAAAAAGTGATTTTAATACAAGTATTTTAATATTGTTATATAATGTATTTATTTGGTGTGCAGATTAAAAGAAAAAAAGGGGAAAGGATTTTAACTGCTGTAAGATGGGGTGGGTGTGTACCAATTCATTGATGGCCGTTAGTCATTAGTTTGATTTTATCCATTTATATCTGAAGAAAAAGCGCTTGTATTACGATTTTCTTACATTTGCATTTAATAAAAATTTGGATCAAAGACCAGCTCTTGCCGTGGAGCTGTTTTACCTTGCTTTTGGATGGGTTAGTTTGTTCCAGAGAGTTCTCTTAGTCTGCAGTGTGTTTGATAAAACAGATGAAGTCTGCTCAGAGGAGAGGCAAAATGATCTGATGAGTACTCCACTTGTGGATAATGTCTAGAAACAGGTCTACTACCATTAAATGAAATTACACTTACCCAAATCCAAAAACCCAAAACGACTCCACTGAAACATTAATAAAATGAAGCAACATCTGATCATTTTAACAGGAAAACTCTTCAGTTGGCCACCAGGGTGAACTCTACCCTTTTCCCCAGTATAGTGCGATTTCAGAGTTGGTACTTAGTTGGGGGGGTGCCTTGAGACGTCCTGGGGAGAAAAGGATGAAAAGCCTGAAGCATCAGCAGAAGAGCTCTCATTTTTTTTTTTGACAGTGAGGCGATCTTTGTTGGAAGAGGCCACCCCTGTACCTTTAGGGAGCCAAAAGCTGCTCCCCTTCCCAAATCAGAAGCTCCTGTGATCAGCTCCTGAGAGGGAAGACGGAGGGGGGGGGGGGTGTGAAACAGAAGCCCTGGATTTACAGACATGTGCTGGATCTATCAGTGAAGTTACTGAAACAAGGCAGAAGTGGAACTACATATACTAGGGAATGCATATGTTGAAGTCAAAGTAACCTCAGAAACCACTGAAATGTTCTCGTGCAGAATTTGGGCATAGGGAGCATAGGGATGGTGGATGCCACGAACCCCAGAACTCTAAGAAATTCCCTGGCAGTTGCAGAGACCACAGCAACAGTTTGAAAGGAGGAAATGAGTGTTTAGGCTTTGGGAGGAGGCAAGGGTGCCAACAGAGGCAGTCTGTATACTGCACACCAGAAAAACATGGTCTTCAGAAGGAGTCAGAAAAGTCTAAGTTTATTATGAACTCCAGACTTTGCAGAAGAAAAATGGCAAAGTGAAGATTTTGCACTAGGATGCCTGAAAGAGGGTTGCCCAAGTAAGGAAATACTTGGATCTTGCAAAAATCAATCACAGAAGTGAGGCATTTGGTGAATAAGCACAGAACTGAAAATGCCAGGAAGCAGAGAAGTGCAAAAACTTCCTGTAAAGGGGACGGATTGGGATATGGAGATTAACTTCCTCAGACATATGGTGTCTCTGGATCTCAAGGATGTTAAAGAAGAAATCGCTTGAAGGGATAACATTCAAAATGAGGGCACCTTCAAGGAAAAAAAAAAAGTGTTTAAAATGAGAGAGTTCTAGAACTGGTCTCAAGTACCCTCTTTTCTGGGTAAAGGAAACATCCTGGACTAAAAACCTCTCCCCCTTTGGGGCACAATCATCTCCTGAATAGTACCCAGAGTCAAAAGGTCCCAAAGCACTTCTGGAAAGGGGAGCTGTTCCTGAGGGAACTGAAGAATATCCATAAAAGGGAGAAAGGATTTCCAAGCCATGAAATACCCCTGGCAAACAATGGAGAGAATCCAGGAATCCTGAGTAATCTGTAGCCTCTTCACACATGCCTTTAAGTCGGATCCAACTGCCTCTAACCCAGTCTTAGAAAAGGAATGCAACAAAGCTGGGCGAACCTCTGGGCATTAAGTTGCCTGTGGAGAGACATCCTACGAAGGGTGAACAGCAGAAGACTCCAGCCTACTCTTCTTGGCTTTCTTCACTGACAGCTGTCCCTTGGAGCAATAAGTTCCCTCCATCATGTCTTTCGTAAGAAGCTTAAGACGTTAATTTTCAAGATAAAGCACCAAAGGAGGAAGTCTACTACACAGGGACTTAGGAACAAATACATAACCGACAGAACAGGAGAATGATCATGCAAAGGGCCAAGGCAAAACAGACACTGACTGCCTTTATGGGGGATCTCCCACACTGGCATTTACCCTTCTTGGATGCCATCAAACCCCACAAGCAACAATACAAGAAAAATAAGTAAAAAAGAACTCCAGTAGGGCACTCAACTGCAATGGCTTGGTGAACCAGAAATGGAATGGGCATTCAGACCAACGGCAAAGAAGTGTGGAGGATGTTATGTCCAGATGTCACCTTTACATCCTATGCTATGTGAGGATCATACATGTGACGCATGGCATATCTTAAAGCAACCTAAAGACTTTGGTGTACTTGACTGACGTCAAGCCGCCCTTGGCAGGGGATTCCTAATGTAAAGAATACTGCAACAGTGAAATGGAAGGACACCCATAGCCGCCTGAGCCAAGAGTCACCACCGCTTTTCAGAGTCTCCCTCAGAATCTTTAGAAGAAACCTGTGTACATCTGGAAAGGGTGAAAAGGCATACATGAACCCTCTAGTAAATAGGAATACAAAGGTATACATCTTTCATGATTGCTTGCAAAGAATCCTAGAGCAAAACTTATTTAACTGCCGACATTGAAAAAAGGCAAATGGATTTAACCTAGCTAAGCCCCATTCAGCATGATCAACTCCTGAAAGAGCCCTGGGAGTGTTTCCATTTGAAAGGGTCTGTCTTGGTCCTGCTCAACTTTGTCCTCTACAATGCTTTGCTCCTACAGTACTATGAAGCCTAAAGCTTCAAACGGGGCAGATTTGCTACCGCACAGGCAGTCACACAATGTCTGCTAAGCGGATAAGATCTGGTAACCCTTGTTTTATGTACATCAGTGTGGTACTGTCTACATTAATCTACAGAGATCCTGGAAGCCACAGATTTAAGGTGTTAAATCACTGATGACTGCCATCATCTCCTGCATGTTCTTCTGTCTCTTCCATGAGTTCCACACATCTTGTACCTTAACACTTTAGAAATCCTCCAATCAAGTAAAATCAGAAGCATCTGGTGTGACAGTATGGCAGAAGGAAGAACAGTAAACCCGAGTTGAGATACAACTGGTGCACCTACCACAGTAGCTCGCTTCTAACAAACCTCAGACCTTGAATCTGGAAAGAGGATGTTGATGCAGAGTCCCAAATGATCAATTACCACCAAACTCTCATGCGAAGTCTGGTTAAGGGAATCTTGATAATCTTGGAAGCTCTGAAACCCAGAATGCTGAGAGGTTCCCTAATAGAAGCTGGAGACTGGCTGGAGATGTTCAGGAAGATTTCCTTCTATTAGGATGCTTTGTCGATGGAAGAAAAGGATTTTCATACGGATGAATCCAGAAGACATCCCAGAAAAAACTAGTGGGAAGGGATAAAAGAGATTATTTTGACAAGTTCAGTTGAAACCCCAAAAGGAGTTTCATGACCCACATCAGAGAATCCTGACAAATGGGGAAAACATCTAAAATACAAGAATCGTCCAAATATGGAAACGTGCCGACAGAAAGCAATCTCTGGAGCCAGGCAATTTGTAAACACTCTTGGCACAATGGAGAGGCTTAACAGAACTGATAATGTGAACCAAAAACAGAAAACCATAATACATACCCAAACTCTGCAAACTGGAATTGGATAAGTATCTTGGTTCCAAAGATATCATAAACCCAAAGGAGGGCACGAGAGGTAACTGTCCGAGGGGTTATCAGTTTAAATTTTGACATCTTTACAAGTATTCAGAAACAACAAGTCTATAATTAGTCTCAAACTTCCCTCTGTCAGCAGAAAAAAATCCTGGAGTAAAAATCTTGCCCTTTTGTGCTAACTACAGATGTACTCTCCTGAGTGAACACATGCTCTAAAGTAAGAGGGAACAGTCTGGTTTGCAAGATGAAAAGAAAGGAGGTACTCACACTACCACCAGTATCCCTATGGAGAAGCGTCAGAACCCACTTGCCTGACAATCTGATTGATGGTAGTGTGAAATATGGTGGCTTAGACAGAGAGATCTGTAGAAATGACAAGGTAGCTGGGGAGACTGAAAAGGCAAATGTCCTTGGTTCTGGGAGACTACTGCTTTCTTCTTTGAGCCTCTTTGCCATTTTGTTTACATTCTGCTTGTTATAACTCTTCCAAGACTGCTTACTCTGCTTTCTGGATAAATAAGTAATCCCTTGACTCAATCCCCCCTTTTTATGAAATCTTTTAAGGACCTCAGTAGCAGAGGGCCTAAATAATGATGTCCAGGGGACAACTTGAAATGTCACCTTTAAACAACTCCTGCTAAGTTTTAAGAATGTAACCCAGCAATATTTTTTTTTTTTCATAATTAAAACCAGCAGCCTTTCTGGATACAGCTTCAGCTGATTCTCAAGAGTACTTTTAACTGCCTTTTCTTCTCAGGTAACCAAACATTCCTTAACACATTCACTGCAAAGCAGCTCAGAAGGTTTGCACTGTAATATGCAATGGGCGCAGCCTAAGCCTTTTGACAGAATCAAATTATTTCTTCACATTTCAAACAAATGATGTCCTGTTCTCATGACGTACTATTCACACATGTGGGATCCTCCTCAGGTGACCCAAACGCCCAGTTCATATACCAAAGCTTAAGCCTGATTGCTGTGTGGGATGTCACATGCAGGGCCATAAACCGTGGGCCATAAATGTGATGCCCACATGCACAGACCTCAGAATGGACTGCCCAGTAGGACAATAGCCTAAGGATAAAGGAAGGATGTCATCCAGACAGGTAAAAGGTCCTTTAGGGGGGATAGGAGGGAGGGAAGGAATATTGCAACACGGAAGAGAAGCACATAGTACAGTTGTGTACACTTACATAAATGTAGATGTTAGAGTGTATTCACTGTTGCAGTCATTACATTTGGGTAATCTGCTGGCAGGTTGCCTGCAGTCGGCCTGATTAACAAAGTATTGGGGGTACTGCGTCAGTTGCTGTCCCTTCCTCCATGATGTCAGGTCCTCAGGGGTATAAAACATGCATCAGACGACATTACAATCACTTTTTCTTGCCCCAGATGTTAGGTGCCCCCCTAATAGGAAGCAAATAAAATTAAAAACACAAAAATATACCTCCAACTAAAGCAACTACACCAAAAAGGCTTCTAAGCATAGTAAAAGAAAGTAGAGGTATAGTCAGAGAAAAACAGGGGGCTAGAGGGAGGGTAACCAGGACTGCAACAGTGAATACACTCGAACATCTACATTTATGATAAGTGTACACAACTGTACTATGTTTTTCTCGTTTCACGGTTGCAGTCATTACATTTGGGTAGATTTTCAAAGCTATGGTTGGGAGGAGGAATTTATACAGCATTAGGGCCAGCTATAAGGCCCTGCAAGACAGCAGTAGCAAAGCCAGCTCAGGATTTAGAGAAAACTGGTAAATGATCAAGCTTGGTGAAAGTATGTACAGAACTCCAGGTAGCAGCCTCTAGAATATCCCTGGTAGGAACACCTTTGAGAAAGGCTGCAGAAGTAGATGCAGCCCTGGTGGAGCGAGATCTGATCCCCTGGGGGATAGGTTTTCCATGGTGCTTACAGCAGAAATTAATGCAATGGCTTATCCATTTAGAAATGGTTTGGTTGGTTTTGAAATATCCTTCCCCTCTGGCCCCTGCAGCAAATGCTACCAGCAATTTTTCCGATTTTCTTCGAGATTTAGTCCTGTCCAAGTAGAATCTAAGTTGTCTGTGCACATCCAAGGAATGCAGAATCCGTTCCCCTTTGTTATGTGGACTGCAAAAGAAGGTTGGTAAATGAATGGACTCATTAAGAGCCATACTGAAAACCACCTTGGGCATGAAGGATGGATTGGTCCTCAGAGATACCCTGTCCACATGAAAGATGATGAAAGGCTCCACTGCCATAAGGGCCTGTAATTCAGATATCCTTCTAGCTGAAGTGATTTTTAAAAGGAAGGCTGTTTTCCAAGAAAGAAATTTTAAGTCTGCAGTAGCAGCTGTCTCGAAAGGAGTTTGAGTGAGCTTTTCCAAAACAAAGTTAAGGTCCCAGGCAGGGGTAGGGGCTCTCCTGGGTGGTCTCAGGTTCTTAGCCCCAATGAGATACTGCTTAAGCAGGGGATGAGAGAAGAGGGGTGGTTCTGTGTTATAGTGAGCTGAAATAGTTGAAGCGTGAATTTTAACAGAGGAAAAAGACAGGCCCTTGTGAAGCATCCCAGTTAAGTATTGCAAAATGAGGTAAATTGTGCGTTGCTGTGCTAATCCCTAAAGATTGGTTCCAGGCACAGAATCTTTTCCATTTGTCAGCATAGGATTTTCTAGTACTAGGTCTTCTCGTCTCCACGATAACATCCATCACAGGTTTGCTGAGGGAATAAGGGTGAATTTAAGTGATTAGCCAGGCTGCAAGGCTCAATGTTGGAAGCTGAGGGCACAGAATTTGGTTCTCCTGCTGAGACAGCAAGGAAGGGGTCTGAGGCAGGTGGCATGGAGATATCTGTGACGCACTGTGCAGGAGTGGGTACCAGTATTGGCGTGGCCAGTCTGGAGCAATCAATCATTCTTGGTTTGTCCTGTTTGACTTTTAACAGAACTTTGGAGAGCAGAGGCAGAGGGGGGGGGGGGGCGTAGACTGATAGGTTTTTCCAACTGAAGGACAGAGCATCCACTTTCCAGGCTTGTTTGTGGAGAGTCCTTGTGCAAAACTTGTCCCACTGGTAGTTCTAGGGGGAGGCTCCCCCGTTTGCTTGTCAACATGTGGAAAATCCATGGTTCCAGTTTCCACTCGTGTGGGTCCATGAGATTTCTGCTTAGTCCATCTGCCAGTGTATTCAATTTTCCTGACAGGAATTGAGCTTGCAGGTGCACCTGGTAGCTCAAGGCTGTGTTCCACAATGCCATGGCTAGTCTGCAGAGGGGGTAAGAATGTGTACCCCCCCCTACTTGTTTATGTACCACATAACCGTGGTGCTGTCTGTCTTTACCATTAGTTGTCCTGGAAGAATGTAGTCCTGGAAGGCTGTCTGTGCATTCTGTACAGCTAACATTTGTTTCGGATTGATATGTAGGTGCATTTGACTTGGGTTCCATTTGCCCTGAATGCACTTTCCTGCCAGATGAGCCCCCCATGCATAGTCTGATGCATCTGTAGTTAGGGTTTGGGCAGCAGGGGGTTAGAGTGAATGGCAGTCCCTTGTCTTGGGGGCAGGCCTCTGCCCACCATAGGAATTCCAGGCGTAGGCAAGGTATCATAGGAATCATCATTTCCAGGCTGTGACACTGTTGACTCCATAGACTTTTTAAGTACCACTGTAGTTTCATCATATGCAGTCTTGCATATGAAATTAGAAGAATGCAGGAGGCCATGAACCCCAAGGCTTGCCGTATTTGTCTTGCAGATAAGCAGGGTTTTTGTGGCCACTTGTTTGAAGTAAGTTACCAATGATCATGAAGGGATTCACATCCAGATCAGGAGAGGTCATTGTACCCCTGTACTCGTCACTTATCAGACCAATGATTGAGTACAACGCCCCATTCGGAATGTACCTTACCCGACACCTGCAGCAGTTGGAAAGACCCCAAAAGTTCCTCACCAAAAGGATAAAGGGGCTCAAACATATGTCACACGATGCCCGACTGAAGAAACTCCAGCTCTATTCAGTCGCATACCGCCTGCTCAGAGGTGATCTGTGCCTGACATACAAGGCCATGTCCAACCCGGAATTAATGGACATGCTCCACCTCAAAAAATCCAAATCCATCAGAGCCACGAGAGCAAGAGACTTAAACCTCAACACGGATATAAATAGGACGTGCTGGAGGGACAGATTCATCACCCAGAGACTCCCTACACTATGGAACAGAATCCCAGTCCATGTGAGGCAGAGCCCCTCACTGACTCTGTGCAAGAGAAATCTTGACGAGTGGATGGGAGATCGTAGGTTTACCCCGGGAATCATCTCTGTGTCACTGCTGGACAGAGGCACAGCAAACTAATGGGTATAGTATTCTCATCCTAAGGGGTGGTGAAAGCCACACACACTCTGGCTAGGCTTATAAATGCCCTAGGGCAGATAGCCTAGTATGAACCTATGAACCTAATTGAATTTGCTTCTCTGGCGTGAGGAAAGCCATCCGGGCAGCTGCATTCAAGCTTGCACCCAGGAATGTAATTTGTTGAGAGGGTACCCATTGTGATTTCTTTTCATTTATGGTGTACTCCAAACAAGTTAGAACCCTTTTTACAAACGCCAGATGATTTAGAAGTATGTCCTGGTTTTCTGCCTGAATTAGACAATCATCCAGGTAAGGATATATCTGAATATTGCTTTGCCTGCAAAATGCAATAACTGGAGCCAGGCACTTTGTGAATACCCGGGGCGCAGTAGACAAGCCAAAGGGCAGTGCAGAGAACTGATAATGCAAGTGGCCTGCTTTGAAGCGTAGGTATCTTCTGCAAGATTCCCTGAGTGGGATGTGCAGGTATGCATCTTTTAAATCTAGAGTTGCCAACCAGGCATCTTTGCCTAGCATAGGAATTAACTGGTGAAGAGTTAGCATCTTGAATTTTGGAAGATCCAGAAAGGTGTTTAGAGTAGACAAGACCAGAATTGGACGCCATGATTTGTCTTTTCTGGGTACCAGGAAAAGCCTGGAATAGAAACCTTTGTCCCTTTTCCTCTTCAGGTACTGGTTGGATAGCCTCCATGGTTAACAGGGAAAGTACTTGTTTTTGAGCCTCTGCCCACTGATATAGGGGCAGGTCTGGCCACCTGTTTGGCGTTGGCAACGTGTGGAAATGAAATCTGTATCCCTGGGACACTATTTAAAACCCATTTATCCTGGGTTATGAGTTCCCAGTTCTTTGCATGAAGAGCAATCTTTCCCCCCAAAGGGGCGGCTAAAAGGCAAGTTCTTCGTAATTTTAAAAGAAACTCATTGAGAATGTTTACCATACGGGGGTGTCTTGTTATTTCCAGATTTGGAAGTGGAGGCCCCCCCACTGCTTAGTTCTGAGAGTCCCCTGGGACTGAAACCTGGTGCTTTTTGTGCGTCTGGGTTTGGCTTGAGAGGATCTGGAAGGCGCTGGAAAAGACCAATTCTCAACACGCCAGTGCCTACTACATCTTGGTGGTTGCACGTGTAAGAAATCTTTAACAGTTTGCGTAGACTTAGCTTTATCTTCCATCTTTTTTTAGAACTTCTGCAACCTTATTGCCAAACAGGCGATCCTGATTTAAAGGAGCATCCAACAATTTCGCTTTAACATGATCAGGCAAATATTGCTCCTTAAGCCAAGCATGCCTTCCAAGCACAGACCCAATAACAGCAGCCTTGCAGGAGGCCTCTAAAGAATCAAAACCACACTGCAAAGTATGTTTTCCAACTTGTTCAGCAGAAAGCAATAAATCATGTAAATCTTTATTTTCCACAGAGTCAAGAATCAACATAATTTTCTGTTTAAGCAGTCCAATAGTATGCTGTTGATATTTTAAACACATGAAATTGGCAGTTTAAAGCCTTGATTGCCAAGGTTGCAGAAGTATAAACCTTCTTACTGCCATCTATCCAGCGCACCCTGGAGTCTCTATCAGAAGGGGTAAGATTTTTAGCAGTAGAAGCCTTAATGCCCTTGGGCCCCTGAGAAATGTTTTTTGGATCTGTAACAGCATTTCAGAAATGGAATTGGTGGGACTCGGGAACCCTGTAGTATCTGTCAGGTTTACTAGGAAGCGGAGGCAGGGAATCAGAGGCTATATACTGGATTCCGAAAACACATCAACAATGTCTAGTACAGGAGGTATAGCCAAAGGCCTATGTGGAGGTAAAATAATGAAATCCCTAAGCCTCTTTTCTGAATCAGAAAATTCTTGACTTTCCCAGTGGAAATGCTACCTTAAGGTATGTAAAGTTTCCCCAAAAGAAAAATCCTCAGGAGGGAAAGTAGAGGGAATGTAATCCTCTGCATCAGAATCCTCTGAAGTACGTATGGACAAATCCAGGTCATTAGAAGAATCAGAAGGAACAGAAGGAACAGAAATCTGATCAGAAGATTTATAATCAAGCTCAGCCCTAGGCCTCTTGGGGGGTGGGGGTTTGACTATCCCCGATTAGAGTAATTAGATCTTCAGCCATTCTGATAACTTGTTTTTTTTAGGCATAGGGGCCTGAACATGTGGCCTGGGCATCGTTTTTTCAGACATAGATCGAGATTTAGGCCTTAGTAATGAAGGTGAAGTCTGTTTAATATGCAAGTCAACAGGCCTGGATACACCCTCAGAAGCCGGTGCCTGCACAGCGGCTCTGGACCCATTCAAAGTAAAGACATCTGCGGGTTCCATAGGTGAAGCATCTTGCGGCATACCGGACTCAGAATGGGTCTCAGTAGAGGCCTGTGAATCAGAAGTAGCAGGTATCAGGGGCAGCGAAAGTGCCTCACTGAGTACCGGTGAACTGGTGAATGGCTTAGGAGAAGCCTCGTCTGCAGTTTTGGACCTCGGCGGCCTGTCTAACTTTGCGTTTTTCAGAATTCCGGTAGTCGGACAGCTAACGGACGACATTTCTGGATAATTAGAGAACCAAAATACTTAGAGGCAAAAATGTACAGACAGATGAGCTCAAAACCGACATCAAGGTACGTCGTGGCCAGGGCCTAGGCAAGGAATACAGTACGAATGAAAATCTTGGAGTTATTTTTATTTTTGAGTCATTTGCTTTCCACAAGTAATGCTATTAACTTTTACTGACATCAGTAAGGAGCAAGAAAAAGTTTCCCTAACGGGGTACTTAGGTTTAAGTTGAAGACTTCAGTTCTGAACCTCAAAAACGAAAAGTTCAGGAGTCGACCAACCGGCACATGCAAACTGCTTCTGCTTCGGGCACCGCATGGCAAGAAAGACTGATGTAATGGCGTCGGATGCATGTTTTATACCCCTGATGACCTGACGTCATGGAAGAAGGGACAGCAACCAACGCAGGACCCAAGACTTCGTTAATCAGGCCGACAGAGGGCAACCTGCCAGCAGATTACCCAAATGTAATGATTGCAACAGTGAAACACGAAGAACATTTAGAAGTTATGTACTCACCATAACATTCCATCTGAGTAGGTGTATTCATTTGTCTGCAACCTGTGGGTTATGGATCCGATATCGGATCCGAACCGGCATGGTTTACCAGCTATGGATCCAAGCTCACAGCTCCTCCCCTCGCCCATAATGCCCTGCTCTACCCCCATGACCTCAGATCGAGTTTGCCAACAGCAAGAACACCCTGAAAGGGGTAACAACATATGCAGGAAACTGAAAGGCCAGGGGGATAGGAGGGCGGGATGGTTGCAGACAAATGAATACACCTACTCAGATGGAACGTTATGGTGAGTACATAACTTCTAAATCTGAAGTAGGAGATTCATTTGTCTGCAACCTGTGGGACAGAGTCCCCAGCTACCTGAATCTTGGGCGGCCATCATGGAAGGATAGCCAAAGGATGCTCTACCCCTAGATGCAAGATCCAACTTGTAGTGGGAAATAAAAGTATGAGATGAAGCCCACGTGGCTGCTGCACAAATATCATCTAGAGGAATCCTAGCCTTAAAGGCTGCCGAGGTAGAGACTGACCGGGTTGAATGGGCATGTACACCCTCCGGTGCGGGCCTTCCCGAAGCTTGATAAGCCAATAAAATACATTGTGAAATCCAGCGAGATAATGAGACCTTAGAAATTGGTTTGCCCAAATTAAATTTAGCAAAGGAAATGAACAACTGGTCGGATTGCCTATGACCAGCCGTCCTGTTTAGATAAAATCTAAGTTGTCTGTGAACATCTAAGGAGTGAAGCTTGTATTCACCTTTGTTTTCATATTTAGGAAAGAAGACAGGGAGGTTAATGGATTGATTAATGTTTGCTTCAGAAGCTACCTTAGGAAGAAAGGACGGGTTGGTCCTGAGGTACACACGGTCCGGATGAAAGACCAAGTAAGGAGGTTAAGCTGATAATGCTTGAAGCTCTGAAACTCTCTTGGCCGAAGTAATGGCTACTAAGAAGGCGGTCTTGAAAGATAAGAATTTCAGATCTACCGTAGCCGGTTGAAGGCGTCAAGGCCTGGAGAACTAAGGAAAGGTCCCAAGGAGGAACTGCTTGCTTTACAGGGGGCCTGAGAAGAAAAGTACCTTTAAGGAAAATCTTACACAACTTGGCCGACATTATCACATTAGTCATGACTCCAATCCACTAATGGGAAATTGCCGCAAGTTGTACTTTGACCGTGGAACTGCTGGCACCATCATTAAAAAGAGTGGTTAAGAAATCAAGCACCAAAGGGAGAGGAACTGTGAAGGGGTTTAGGCCTTGCTGCTCCGCCCACAACGAGAACCGTTTCCACTTGCTGCGGTAGACTTTCCTAGTGGATGGCTTATGAGCTGCCACCAGGATGGCCTTAACAGGGGACGAAATACC
Organism: Protopterus annectens; assembly: GCF_019279795.1. NCBI lineage: Eukaryota > Metazoa > Chordata > Ceratodontiformes > Protopteridae > Protopterus > Protopterus annectens. The sequence goes on from NC_056727.1 coordinate 944,060,774, forward strand.
GGGAGTCCTGATCAAGAGTGGAACTGGAGCAGCCAAGCGGTCAGCTTCAGGTTGTCCAGGTTCGGAAGAGATAAGTGGGATGGATGAGATATCGGATCCGGAATGGGATCTAGAATCCAAGGAGGATTCACAGAGTGAGACCTTAGGAAGGGGAACCAGATCTGTTGAGGCCAAAACGGAGCAATGAGAATCATTCTGCACCCCAACCGAGAGGCTTTCTAAAGAACTTGGAGCATCAGAGGCAAGGGGGGATAAGCATAAAGAAGACCGGGTGGCCAAGCATGCACCAGAGCGTCTCTTGGGAAACCTCCGGGAGGAGGTATCAGAGCGAAAAAACTGTCGCACTTGGTGTTTGAGGGAGAGGCAAAAAGATCACAACAAGGAGTTCCCCACCGTGCGAATATGCGTTCCGCTACCTGAGTATTGAGACCCCACTCGTAAGGGGTGAGAATGGTGCGACTGAGTTTGTCCGCCAGGATGTTGGACCGACCCGGAATATGCATTGCTATGAGAAAGCGGTTGGTGGCAATTGCCCATTCCCAAACTCTCATGGCTTCTCGACAAAGAGGGTAAGACCTGGTTCCTCCTTGCTTGTTGATATACCAGACAACCGACATGCTGTCCGATTGAATCGCAATTGTTCCCAAGGGAAGAAAGGCCTGAAGTGCTAGCAACGCTAAGAGCACTGCTCTCATCTCTAGAACGTTGATATGCAGTAAGGTCTCTGAATCGTTCCACGTGCCTTGGACGGTCCGGCCTGCAAAATGCCCCCCCCCCCCCACCCGAGGCGGGAGGTGTCCGTGGTCACCGTGGCAAGAGGGGGAGAAGCACAAAATGGGCGGCCTCCGTGGAGATCTGGAGAGTGAAGCCACCACAGGAGGGACCGCTTGCAAGCCTTGCTGATCGCAATGGGATGATGCATAGGAAGAGCAAGATACGACCACTGGACTAGGAGTGTCCATTGGAGGATGCGCATGTTGAACCTGGCGAGAGGAAGAAGCGCTATAGCAGCTGCCATGGACCCTAGAGCCCTCAGGACCAACTCCGCCGGAACTGAGCTTGAGTGGAGAATGGCCCACACCTGGAGTTGCAGATTTTGAACTCTGTCCGCAGTGAGGAAAGCTTTAATCTCCTTGTGTCTAACCTGGCACCTATAAAATCTATGAACTGCGTGGGTGCTAGGTTGGATTTTTGTGTTTATAGTGATGCCCAGACGGGGAGCAAGATGGAGAAAGGAGTCTCGCGCCAATAGTAGTAGATGCCTTGTTGGGGCGGTGAGGAGCCAGTCGTCCAGGTAGGGAAAGACCTGTACCCCCTGAAGCCTCAGGTGGGCCGCTACCACTGCTAATACTTTGGTGAACACCCTGGGGGCTGTGGTGAGACCAAAGGGAAGGTCCCGGAACTGGTAGTGACTGGCTCCCAGCCGGAAGCGGAGAAACCTCCTGGAGCGCCTGTCCATTAGTATGTGGTAGTACGCATCCTTGAGGTCTATGGAGCACATCCAGTGATTTTCTCCCAGAAGGGGGAAAATAGACTTCAGCGTGACCATTCGGAACTTCTCCTTGGGAACTGCCAGGTTCAAGAGTGAAAGGTCTAAAATTGGTCTTAGATCCCCCATCTTTTTTGGCACTAAAAAGAACCTGGAGTAGAACCCTGATCCGATCTGGTCTGGGGGGACGGGCTGGATGGCTCTTTTCTTTAGCAGATGGCCAATTTCTGCCAAAGCGGCCTCCCGCTGACCGGGTGGGACGTTGGGGAGGGACTTCAATTTTGGCAAGTGAAGAAGGGGTATACGGTATCCTCTGGATATGATCTGGAGGACCCAGCGGTCTGATGTTATGGACTCCCATGCCGCTAGGTGCTCCGAAAAACGTCCCCCGACTGCCTTTCAGAGTGGAGCAGCCGGGCAACCCCTCAGGGCTGCTGCGCGGGCCGTTCAGAGAAGGGTTCTCTGGACCCGAAGTTCCTGGGAGCCCCTCTGCCCCTAGGGCGGCGTCCTCCCTGTCCTCCTCTGCCACGGAAGGACTGGTTGTCCGTAGCAGACTGAGATTGCTGCGACTTCCGGAACCACATCTTCTGTCTCTTTTGGTTCCTAGAATAGGGCCTCTGGGGAGCAGAGAAGCGGATTCCGACGGCAGACAGCGTCTTCCCGTCCTTCTCGCTCTGGGTCAAAGTGTCACAAACAGTTTTGCCAAAGAGGGCAGAACCATCGAAGGGGGCGTTCGCAAATGACGCCTTGAAGGGCTCTGAGAAATCGCAATGACGGAGCCAGGCCTGACGTCTAGTAACTAGGCCTGCCCCTGCTGCTCTAGCGGCACCTTCCGTAGCATGGGACAGTAGCCGCATAGAGGTATTGGTGACGGACCTGAGAGTGGCCATGCGGATGGAGTGCAGCACTTTGTCCTCCTCCGACATGGACTCTGGGGGGGATGCAGCGTATTCTTTAATAAGATCGCGCTGCATCCTAATCACGTGTGCCAAATAGTTCAGCGCCCTCACTGAGAAGGTCACTGAACTAAACATCCGCTTCCCCAAGCGGTCCATCATCCGAGACTCCTTGCTCGGGGATGGACTGAGGGACTCTCCTGAGCAAGTTCCCTCTTGGTGGCCGCCGCCAACATGGCATCTACTGGAGGCCCCTTACTCCAATGGGCACGGTCAGCCGGGGGACTGAGAATACGGTCGGGCCTTTTAGGGATTGGCTCCACGGTGTCCGGTTCCTTCCACGCCCTGGTGGTAATGAGGTCCACCAGGGGGTCGGCAGGAGGGGACACCCAAGAGGTAGACGGGCCCGCTTCAAATGCCTCCAAGAACACGGACTCGTCCGAGGAAGACTTGGGGGCAGACCACCCCCCCCCTTATGCGGAGCATTTCCATGATGTCTCCAAATGAGACATCCTCGGGGGGGTGACTGTGAGGAGCCTTCCCCTTCCTCCAAATCCGTGTCTTCTGTGAGAGACTCGGGGGAGTCAATGTGCCTCCTTTTGCACGTATGTTTGCGGGGAACATCCTCCGGGGGGCTGTCAGAGGACTCCTCGCAAACAGTAACCTGTTCCAGTGGAACAGCTTGGGGCACAGAAGCGGGCTGTCCCAAGGGCCGGATGGTGGAAGCCTGACCCAGTGCAGAGGGAGCGCGGGACGGAGCCGAAGCAAGTGCCGGGGGTCCGGAGACCCTCAACAGGGCCCTCTCCACTACATCAAAAGCTGAAGGGGAGCCGACCTCGACCAAAGGATCCGACAATCGGCTCCCCCTCGGATCAGAGGAGTGGATCAGAGCCGGCGCCGAAGCGCTCTGATCCGAAGGGACAGTGCGCTCCGACACAGACGGCGCCGAAGGAGCACTGATCCCCCCCGGATCCAAAGCTCGGATCCAGGCTCCGAGAGGTCGGATCTGAAGCACTCGAGGGCAGGGTCGGATCCGAAGTACCAAGTACTATCGGCGCTGACCCACCCCTGGCTCCGAAGCTGCTCGGCTCCAACTGCTCCGAACCCGGGTAGCGGGTCGGAGAAGGAGCAATTGGCTTGAAAAAAGGGGTCGAGCTCCCCCCCAGAGGGGGGGGGAGGCAAGAGCACTCCCATCTGCATCTGGGCCTGGATGAACCTTCTCATCATCCGGTCCAGATCAGTGTCTGACAGGCTATAAGTTGATCTCGAAGAGGCTACAGAGGTAGGCCTTGAGTGCCTCCTCGATAGCCTCAACGGAGATCGGGTCTCCTCCTCCTCAGGTCCCGGTGAAAAACACACTGGAGACCGGAGCCGAGAAGGGGGAGAGCCAGCAGACAAGGAGGCCGGAGGAGAAGCCCGCTTGGCTGGCGGGGCCGAAAGAGGTCTCGGCCCACCGCTTATGGTGCTTCTCCCTCCGGTCCTTCTTTCTAGCTTCCCTCTCCTCCAAACCACTACAGGGAGGTTGAGTCCCAGGAGGAGGAGGGGGAGCCGGAGAGGAGATAACTGTAGAAACGGTTACCCCCGAAGGAGCGGAGGCCGGAGCAGAGTCCGGTGGTAAAAGACCCGCCAAGACAAGCTTGGACCTCCGCTCCTTCAATGCCCTGGGGTTGAACCCTGCACAAATGGAACATCCAGAAGTGAGGTGTTCAACCCCAAGGCGTCTAACACACCGAGTGTGGCCATCAGCCGGGGAAAGCTTATGGCCACACTCGGAGCACTTGGAGAACACAGCTTTGGGCTGTTCAGACATCCCAAAAGCAAAAAAGGTTACTTAAACTAGAGTTAAAGTAACAAAACCACTCAACAGGCCCAAACATACACTACGCTACCAGCGAGGGGAGGGATAAGTAAAATTAACTTTTAAGACACTAAAAGTATAATAAAATAATAGGGAAACCTACACTTCCACACAACTTTCACACAAAACTTCAAAAATTAGCACTTTAAAACTAATAAAACTGCACTTAGCTGAAGATCTTTAGAAACACAATCTGGTCACCAGCGCGGCAAACGAGATCTGGGGTCATGAGGGTAGAGCAGGGCATTATGGGTGAGGGGAGGAGCTGAGAGCTTGGATCCATAGCTGGTAAACCATGCCGGTTCGGATCTGATATCGGATCCATAACCCACAGGTTGCAGACAAATGAATCTCCTACTTCAGATCTATGGTTATGGTAAGATACACAACTAATCTAGGTCTTTCTATTGTCATGTTGCAGTATTTTCACCTGTGGGAGAGCACCACAGCTCAAGCAGAGAAAAGGAAGAAGGAAAAGGTAGCAGTCTCCAGGAATCCATGGAGGATGGCTTTTGCAAATCCTGCCCTGGCTCTGGGGATGTTATCCAATTTATAGTGTGTGGTGAAAGTGTGTACAGAAGACTCTGTGGCTGCCTCTAGGATACTGGCTATATCCAGGCCTTTGAGAAACGCCCCTGAAGAGGCCACTGTTCTAGTGGAGTATGGGAGTCAAGTCCGTACCAGCAGAGTGTTGGCACAGAATGGTCCTCTGGTTCTTCACCCAACCACATGGAGATGCCCGGTGGAGACTGAACAGCAACAAGATCAGGGGCTTTTTAGCTTTTT